>NC_091103.1:13287500-13587500 GCF_024713975.1 Paralichthys olivaceus | reverse complement strand
ACACCTAATTAGCACCCAGCACAAACAACTCTCCATCTATTGTTTCCCCTAACAGGATATTACAACATAGTAGTTGCAGCCGACACATTAAAACCCTAATTATTGAACATTTCAGTCTTTTTCTTTTCTTGCCAGTCAGAAAAGCTTCAAGTCGCTCCAAAGTCTCGTTCAGATTTTTGCTGTACAGCAACACTGGATTTGGGTTGAGACTACAGACGTTAAATTCACATGTGGAAACATAGACTTGGCAACTGTATGCCAATATTCACATTAAATGTTTATATATATCATTCATCTAAGAGCAGCTTTTGGGGGATTAAACTACATCCTTGTCTTTTTTGTCTGTCTATTATGTTTCATGGGAAAAAATAATTCTGCACAGACTTTCTGCTTTGCCAAAAACATTTTTTCCTCCAGTTCTTCTGACTGAAGAATTACATTCTTCCCAGTTTCCCGTCAGCGCAGCAAATCATCATCTTAGGTTGGAGCCTGAAAACTCATCTCAACATGTCCTGTATCTCTGCGCTGCTTCTACACTGATTTCATCTCAACAAAAAAAAATCCACTCTCCCTCACTCGCAAGTTGCGTATGACGCAATCTAAAAATCAAAACACATTTACTGTTGATTTAAAGACACACAAAGATGATCCAGTCAAGATGCCGGAACACACACTTAGTGTTGAAACACATTTTCGATTGGAGCTTGTTCATACGGTTGCCACTATTCCACAAGTTTGTCCTTTTCTGCTGTCCACCTGCTACAGGAAGCAAAAGTCCAGCTTGCTCTCGTTGACTATACTAGTTTTTGCTCCATCCTCCAATCGCTGTTCCTTTCATACTGAGGAAGTCTCTGATTCAGTCTGCTACATTAAGATTATGTGTGTAAACTCCTTGCACGAGAGGATCATTTAGCCATCTGTTCAGATCAGCCTCAGATCGGCAATGCCCCCATGTTTGTCGGGAGAGGGGCCCCAAAAAATGTTCCGACTACCTGCAGCAGGTATTAATACCTATAGTAATTGGCCATCAAGGCTAGTTTATTAATATTTTTTATTATTATATCTTTGGTTGCCTTTTGTCAAGTCCTTTCTTAACCTGTTTTTAAACTTGTGAGTTGTCAGACTGAAAATATAAAAAACCTTGGGGAAAGGGGTAAGAATCCCAATCATCAGTGATCAATGAGACAATCAGAAAGTAACAACAGCAAAACATACATTTGTATCAGTGATGATCTGGGAGAACAGCAATATGCAGTGGTGGCACCACAGCACCAGCAGAAGAGAATAAGACACCAGTCAGCACCTCTCTGTGCTTTTTACTGTCAAGGCAGCAGGAATCTCATTTACTACCAGGTGGAGGATTATGTGATGGTTTGATTCTTTTAGAAACAGGCAGCTACTGTAGCACCTGCCAGGAACATGACCTGCAAAGTACTCTTCCTTTGCAAATCACAGTCTCAATTCCACAGTTCTAGCAGTGAAATATGGTGTTGGACCTGTGGTTTAAGCTTATACGTGCAATCATTTGTAAGGTTTTAGAATCTGGTGTTCTCATTGAGGGTATCCTTTAGACTCCACTTGCATGAATTGCTGCAACATTGGTTTAGACACTACAAATTTGTTGGCATATCCTTTTGTCCTGCCACCTGTGCATAGTTATGTCCGTGCTATGGCATGAAAGACGATTTATTTCATGCAATATCTGTGCCAAAGGTAATTTATATTGTTTTCCATTTGAGAAGCTATGACGCAAACTGGACTCTCCATCTGACGCTGCGGCAGAGCTAATTTGCCACCACAACAGCTTGGTGTGGAGGACAGTTTGAAGATATGTCCTTGCCTATGGGCAGTAGACCAGTGAAAACAAACATGGCTTTACTTCATTACCATATTTTTGTGCTGGCTAGTCATCATATTTATTTTGGCTGATTATATTCATTTTTTGACGGGACGGTGGATGCTGGGGAAACAGCTGCTCATTTAAGCACACAGATTCTTTAATCAGTGGTTGCTGCTGTTTGAGGTCTACGTCCCATATGTTCTGAATTAGCAGCATGTGTTATCTGCATTAAATTCTCATGTGTGTTTGTATGTTTTTAATGTGTGGGAATTAGTACGTGGCACGTGCTCATGTGTGCCAGGCTGCACATGTGTGCCAGGCTGCACATGCAGACGTTTCTGTTATTAATCCAGAGGTTGTGAGTTTGTCCCTCTGAGGAAGAATTTGAAATGCTCAACGCCTCCTCATGCCCATGTCTGTTTATATAAGAACGTTGTGTAGATGAGTGTTTGTCAAATGCCAGCTGTGCTGTCCAGTGCTGCGTTAAATGAGTGCTGCACATACTGCTCATTCAAAAGCTGTATATTTATACACACATTGACATTAAGGCACTAATACATTTTCATTTACCTACCTGGCTGTGCATTTACAACCCTGCTTCAGGTACAGATATTGTTGAGGGTCTAAAGGCCTCCGAGGTCACGGGTACCTTTTCTTACTGAGGTTTATCTATCTACTCATTCCAGAAATCTCAGTTTATGTATCTCAAGAACATTTCATGTTATCACCCTCACACTTTCATCTGCTGTCCCCAAAGTTCAGTTTTTGGACCTTGGTATTTCTAAACGCTGCATTAGGCCATGCCTGAGGGCCAACTCAACCCGTGCCTCCTTCCCATTTGAGTTGATCTGACATCACTGAGAGAAAACCGCAACATGATGTTTTCTCATTGCCCTTTGAAGAGTTTTGCTGCAGGGATTTGCTTTCAAACTGCAGAGAAAGTTGGAAGTATCATCGTAAACTTAAAGAAAATAAAAGATTCTTCTCTCTTGAAAGATACTTAGTTTAACTATAATGTCTGCTGACAGCTGGCTTCCAGTCCAAGAGATCTATTTACTGGTGAATACCTGATAAATACTGTATGTCACACAGAGTCGGTTCAGACCTCCATGGGGCCCTAGGCAAAATTCTGCTAAGGGGCCCTCCTAACTGAACCCCAAAAATGTTCAACAGTCGCACCTGACACCCAGTGCTTCCACTCACCCCCCCTTTAAACATATTGATAAGGCAACTATTAATTCAGCTCCATCAAATCGGCTGCACTTATCTTACTTTCATATACTTCAAATGTAGGTGATTGTTTATATTATTATTTAATTGTTATTTATTTAGCATCATTGTCAAAATATTTCACAAGTTTTATTTATTCACTAAGATATCTGCATCTATATTGTTTTTTTCACGGGGCCTCTATTAGTTTGCGGGGCCCCTACGCAACGTGCATAGTATGCGTATTGGGTGAACCGGTACTGATGTCACAGATACTTCATAACAAGGATTGGCTGAGTACATCATTGATTAACTGACACACACATCAATATGTTGGACGTCGAGAGGATGTCATGCAGGTGGTATTTTGTGCCACACTTGATTGAACAGTTTGAGTGGGACAGCCTTGTTAAGACTTTATCTTGATTGAATACTTTCAGTGTGGATGAATTAATCAGGATGCAGAAATAGACCTTGGGCTTGACTGCCTCAGTGAGAGAATATGGTGAGAACAATTACTATGGTAATGTGTGACCTAAAGCTATACATACGACAGGGATTAACATTATGTGGTTGTTCGTTTGTGGCATGAGAGCAGGACAGTGAATGGACAAGATGTTGATACAACTCATGATACATGGCCCATGATAACAATAATATCACAATACAGCAATATTGTAACACTGTAATCATTCCCATGTAAAATAGCCATAAGCTAACAAAAGTCCAAACTGTCAGAAAGCAGTACAGTTCAAGTAAATTTGACAGAAATATAGAACTATAGAAACAAATAGCGTAAATAAGACCAAAATAAACAACTAAATATTGATATTTGGCGTCAATATATCGATAATCTTATCTCACGATCAAGGACGATGATGTATTGCCATATCGATATTTTGTCCAACCCCTTGTGTAAAAGTCAGGGGGGAGACAGAGAGGAGCAGGGAACACCACATGTTTGGCCTCACCTGTCATGCTTGGCAACATTAGGGAAAAGGGTTCAATAAAGCATCAGGGATGCAGATCACTCACCCCCGGCTCCTGTGTTTCCTCATCCTGAGCTCCGCTGAAGACAGGACGACTTTCAGCTGGAGTCCAGCGTCACTGCCCATCGACTGCAGCCATGTGGAGAATGAGTGACAGGCAGAACTGTCCATGACTCCTGATGTCTCCACTGAGAACAGCAGCAGCTCTGCAGTCACGACACACCTCTCTGTGCTTTCTGTCTGCACATGAGCTATTGTAATATAAACCATTTTGAATCATTGAAGTGCATTTATCACTCTGCTCAAAACCTAAACTTGCTTTGTGCCTCTCGTGCATTATGTACAGTTAAATAAAGACAAACATTAAAAAAATTAAACTCAACTTAAAAGCTCCATTTTTCTACCTTTCTCAAGGAGGTTATGTTTGTTAAGAATACGGAAAAAAATACAAAATGGATTTCCTCCATTACCTTGTTGGTGAAAGGATGGAATATGGGCCAATGAAAAATTTAATTTTGATGTGGATCCAGACAAAGGGGTAGATCCAGGTTTAGTTTTTGTAAAATAATGTGTTCCCTCCAGTAAAATTGTGGAGACACAGGGGATTAAATGGGGAGGCAGTTTAACTATTCGTGGAGCTGAAGCGGTGAAGCTCTGCCAGATATGACCGATTTCATGCTGGGTCTCGTTAATATTTGTGAAGTAATGACCAGGGGGGTTTGTCATCAAGTGGATGTGGACATATGGATAATGGATTTAACCAAACAATCAAACTGAGCCACTAACATTGCCTGGGTTTTCAATTCAGATCACCACTTCTGGGCACAGTACCTGACAATCTCTATAAATAGATTCTGTACGTGAATATGTAGAATCTGTAGGGACTAGATTTGGAGGCAGGAAGGTGGAAGCCTGCTGGTTTACAGGCTTTAGTTGCCTGGAGGTAAAAAGTCCATGAAGAGTGAAAAGAGGCAAAACACGTAGACTGCAGATAAATGCTTATAGAGATAAACTAATATGTCGTCTGGACCTAAAATCCCCAAAGTATTGCTGTTTGTGTTTTGTGTGGAGGAAAAAGTTTGATAAAAGGAAGAAAATCCAACTGTAAAAGTGTACAGCAAACAGAAGATGGAAGCTTGGCCCAATCTGTGCTGATAACACATTGTTTTAGCTTATTGATGTAACACACAACTAACCTTGATGTATTTCTGCATGCAGATGTTCAGTGTGGATTGCTTGCTGTGAATGTGGTGAGACTGTTAGTGTCGGAATAAAGCGAGAAAAGTACATATTCTATTAATATTATTTGAGCTGTAGCTGTTTTACTGCTGCATTATGGCTCCATCACACAGTGTTTTGGGGAAAACTGATATGGATTCTAGAAATACTGCAGTCTGCTCATTTCATGGAGCGACCACGGCGAGCTTTTAAAACCACATAGTCACGATTTACTGTATAGTCAGACAGCAGCCACAGAATGCCCAGAAGAGCGGCTGAGCAAGCTGAATGAAGATAAATACCAACCCGAAGCCTAAGTAGCTTCAGTTAAATGCAATTACCTGACAATTCTGTTACTTTAAAAATGTATTCATCTACTCAGGGGCAAAACAGTTTGTCATGATGAATAATATCGCCTATAGCCAGAAATAAGACAGATTATCCTGTCCCAAACCTGTGAGGCCACACCGGTGCAGCGTGCAGCTCGACTGAGGAGTAATTTAGAGAAAAAGTATTTTTGGAGTGCAGAAGGTCTTATCAGTTTGTCAGTCTTGTAATAGGTTTCTCAGTTATTGTTTGGAGAAGAGAGTCAGGTGGTACTTTTTAATAACTTCAGAGAACAGGCTCTTAGTCCTGTGGTTTCTTTGAAAAAGTGTTATTTATAATCAATAATAATGGGTTCAGGCGACATTTGAAATAAAGACCAGTAATTATTTCAATTTTGAGGGGAATGTACTCATGATCAAATGTTAATATGGGTCAAGAACAAATCAGGAACAAAATGACTGATATTTCCCTGTAGCTTACTCTATAACTGTCAGACCACATTGATCATACACAGAGACTTAATCTTTTACTGTAGATTCATTATTTAAACCAAATTGCAAAAGTAGTGCAGGATTGGATTTTTTTTTTCTAATACCCTCATTGTTTAATGTAATAACATTTGAAATATTAATAGACTTCAAATCATCATTGAGGTTCATGTTTTCTGCTGCAATGAACACTAACTGCTAGACATCTGTAGACATCTGGATCACTGTAGCTACTGATTTCATGCTGAGATTAGAGACGTTTGCTTTGATCCCTCCACCTCAGATTTAAGATTTCCATCTCTACTGAATGTGTGATAACTAAGATGAAAATTTTAATTTTCTCAAGAGCTGAACAATAACACGTCTGTTGAAATCAGATTCAGGTTTGGGTTCACTAACGTTGGCTAGGATATCTACTTGAAACTTGCAATCAGGGAAAACGTAAGGCTTAGTTCAGGTTTTAAAACACAAATAAGTGAATGCATGCTGGGCTTGTGTCGGACTTGGTCAGCTTGTCTTCATCACTGCCAATCTCTTCACCCTACTTGTGAGTTCTATTAAAGAATCTTCATTGGCTTCTGCATTTGGATTTTGGAGACATAAGCACATATTCCCATGAATTACTCTGCAACATCAACACTTTATTTTGACAGTTTATCCTGAAATTATCAAGACAAAAGATAAAATATAAAATACTTACCATCATAAAAAACTTCTTTTAAACTTGCTGTGTGTTTTAAACTGATGGGTCTGATGCTCAAAACGGACGCCCTAGTGCATATCGTCTCACCAGCGGCTGAAACGACATGACCTTATCAAAGCAGGTCATTGCACTTTGTTTCTGAAAGAGATGGTTCAGTCTAAACACTCAATGAGTAACTAAATGTAACACAATATTACAATGGGGCATTTTGAATGTGCTTCACGTGACAAATATATATATAAAAAAAACTTTTATTTCTGTTAATCTCAAGATGCAAATGCCGTTTGTGATGCCACCTTTTTTATAATGTGTATGGGTGTGTCTGTGTTCATTCACATCACCGCAGCAGGCACACATGCTCCTCTGCAGCATGGGGCGTTATCACTCAGGCTGCAGGAAGAGAACTGTCTGTGTTGCAGTGCGTCATTGTTCATGCGTGGCCATGTGACATGTGGTACAGCAGAAGAGGCTTTTCATGGGCAAATCTGGGATGACAGGTGAAAACCTTCCATTGGTGGGCCATAAATTATGGATTTGATGCAACTTAATTGTATGTGTCTTTGGATTTATTGATGTAGACATAAATAATTCAGCGAGGGAGTGTGTGCACAGGACGGTGATGTGGGTTTGTTTAGTGGCGTGGAAATGCGGACAAGGAGGAGGATTACGTGGGGACTGGCTCGATCGAGATTCCTGAATGCACATGTGTTACTGGAAAGAAGATTCTAGAGAGTGGACGAGATGAAGAAAATAAAAGCGGGAGAGGCAGCTGATGTAGAGAGATAGTAATCACCGACAGGGTGTCAGTGTCCAGCTGGACAAGTTAATAAAGAACTTGCATTTTCTTGTGTTGCATGTAATTCCAAAATAATTCCCTATGATACGATCGAATGACACGATCAAGATAAGGAAGGAGGAAAATAATTGTGTCGCCTCATTTAGACAGAGTCAAGAGGGAGGGTAGTGTAATATGTCAGCGGATTGTTCAACGTGTCCAAGGTCAGGGGAAGACTGAACTGTCTGAAGCTGTTAATAGGGCAGAGAAGGACAGAAGAAGCAGGGAAATAAAGAGAGACTTCTGAGTTGGATACAAGAGGAGATACACAGGATGTAATTGGGAAGGAGATGACAGAGGAAATAAAGAGGAGAATAAGGAGAGTGGAAAAAGGGAGGCATGAAAAACCAAGTGCAGGGGGGCGGTCAGAAGTAAAGATGGATACAGGTGTAATCTTTTTTAGGGTTGTAGTCCCCGCAGAGCTGTAGCTAATCAAAGCTGACATTGGACACGAGGCGGGGTACTCCCTGGAGGGTCGCCAGCATCTCACAAGGCTAACATAAAAGACAACAACCAAATGTTCACGATGGCTAATTTCAACTTTTTCAGATCTGTTGTTCGCCTTGGCAATGCACGCGCATGAATGTGGGAGTGGAGCTTCCGAGGAACAAATAAAGGGAGGGGTGTATTTGTTTTAGTCTTGAGTTTAAATATCAACATATACAATACTTAAAGCCTTTTTACATTGAGAGAAAAAAAAGATAAGCAGAAAACACATGCTGAAATCTTAAAGTGCTTCGCGCTCCCTACAGTATATTCCCTTTCCGATATGTGAAAAGTGAGAGGGAATACAATGAAAGGAGTGGAGGAGTTCTTAAGTCCATCTGCCCGCTTTCTCTCTTTCATTTTCATGCGTCTACTTTCTTCTTCTCTGTCTGACACTGTCCTTGAAGCAGGAAGGGAACATTCAGTGCTGGTGAGGATAGACAAAAGACAAAACATCGCGCGCACACACAAACAAACATGCACCTTTACTTTATATCCACATAAATGCAGGATGTACGAGAGAAATGTGCGAGGGGACACATCCAGAATTACATAAACACACTGACACGTGTTGCTGCTCCCACACAGACACATGTACTTTCCTTCTTTGTCCTTCTTTTTTTTTATTCTGCTCTGTTGTCTTTCCCCTGTGATTTCATGAACTCATCTCTCCCTCCCTTACACTTCATCATTCTTTTCATTCACACTTGGATTTCCTCTTTTCTTCGCCTGTCTTCGTTCCTCTGTCTCTGTCCCTCAACGTGGCTTTTGTCCTGCCTCACAGATTTGTTTTATGTTCTATTAAAAACCCACAACAGGACCATCGTCAAAGCAGTTTATTTGTATACAGCACATTCTGCAGATTTTTTTCCCTCTGCTTTCATTTTTCGACCTCTCATAGTGCTAAACACCCACACGCGAGGTTAGGAACAAGCATAAAGAACCACCATTGACTTACAGGAGAGCATTTAAATAGATTGGAAAGCAATGCAAACAGTGGGATATCTGTTAATTATTTATTTTAGCTTTATTTAGCACATCAAGGGAATCATTTATACTTTCAAAGAAATCTTGGCAAAGGCTATTTTACCATGTTGAAGGGGAAAGACGTGAAAGTATTTATGTGTAGCTGGTGCAGCCATATTGTTGCAAAAAGGAGAAATGTTTTCAATTTAAATATGCATGTATTTGTAAAAAAAAGTATTTACACATGATGATTAGCAGCCGCTGATCTCTCTCATGTTTGCAATCCTGGTGTATGGACTTTAGGCACAGGCTCACTGTGTATCTGGTATGTATGTCTCGGTGGTCTGCCATGTAAACATGATTGATTCTTTATGTTTGATTTACATTTCATTTATATCATCGAATCTGCTATCAGTCAAATCAAGTTAAATCTGATCATTCCTTCCACTGAATAATGCACAAATTCTCAGTCATGCTTTTTTTCTCCACACAGTTTACTGCAACTCTTTATTTACCGAGTTACCCAGAAATCGATCAACTGCCTTTTAACTTTTTCAAAACACAGCAGCAAGGATTCTTACATGAACTCGAAAATATAACCTCATCACACCCATTCTTGTGTCAAAGCAATGTGGTTTTTAGAATTGATTTAAAAATGAAATAATCCTGTAGACCGCCTCATCCCTTTAAACCCTGCTCGCACAATTGGCTCTGCTAACCAGCTGTTGCTCTCAGTACCCAGGACAGGAGTTAAGAAGGGTGGGGGTGCTTTTACTGTTAGGGATCCACAACTGTGGAAAAAACCTTCTCGCGTCAATCAGAAAAATGCAAAACCTGTCAATGTTTTATTTACACACATGGTGTGTTCAGGAACAGTTACTGAGTTGCAGGTTGCACACATTATTCCAACAGTCAGAAACACATGAAACACAATTCCTCTAGTTCTGCATATGAAGCAGGATAAAGTAGACTTGAACTGTAAAAACACTCTTTGGGTGGTCTTTACACACCGTTAGCCATGCCTGTGGTTCTATGAGGCTTTACACAGGCACAGCTGTGCTTTGAGCTAAATGCCAACATCAGCAGATTTGCTCACCATTTTAGTTTAGCTTATTAGCATATACATTTTTTTTTAATCAGCAATAAGCACAGAGTAAAGCTTAGGCTGATGGGAATCTGCCCCATTTGTGAAATAAATACAACCAAAGCACTGTTGAGATATTTCAGTTTGGACAACATGGTGGACTGTAGGCACCTGAAGGATGTCACCATCCCTTCAGCCAAAGGTGGGAATAAAAAGCATGGTCTGACTTTGTTGTGGATGTATGTTTCTTTTCTGTGGCATGAAAGTTGGCTTGACAATGAGTGTGTGCATGCAGATAGGTCTATGCTGGGACGAGCTAGGAGGTGATTGTAGGACTATATCAGTTCCTGCTGTTTTTTAATTTAAGGACCCAAAATGGCACGGCCAAAATGAAAAGGGTAAACCCGTCTCCCTCCTGTCCCAACCGCCCACATTATTGTTTCATTCATTGTAACATTCTCCTGATTTTATTGTGTTTGGCTGTCGGTAAAGGTGTGGACGGCCATTTTCTACTGTAGCTTTGTGTTGTTAATCTCCTCATCTAAAACACAGCAAGAGAGTCAGAGCATGTCTTTCATCAAAATGCCAAACCATACTTTCAATAGTTTCAGGAGGGAAAAGTGTTTCACTTTGTAAAATGTTATCTGCAGAGATGGAAACAAAGTTTGTCAGATAGAAACTCCATCTCCCTAGATAAAGTTTAACAGAATGCATATTGTTCATGCAATACACATTTCACAGGATTGCATCCTGCACATCCTCTGATTGTTTGTTGTGGCTACTTGGGACTTGGTAAAGATGAGAAGCTCATGCATGTCTCTGTCACCGCTAGATAAGACACAACACTATGTATTCTTTTCATACCAACTCCACCTACTTTTCAAATAGACAGTTACTTTTGAACTGTGAATGTTCAGCCTGAAGGTGTGAGGCTGTTTTTCTCCAGTTGGGATCCATGGAGGAGGGGCAGCAGAATACACACACACACACACACACACACACACACACACACACACACACACACACACACAAACTGCCTGCAAATACCACTATCAAGAAAAACAAAAAATACACCTCCCTGATCTCCTGACAGCACTTTGATCAAAACATTGTGAAAATGTTATGCAGGGTATGAAGCTGCTTGGGAGAAATATCAGGAGAATTCAATGGTTAGATGTTGAACAATATTGCAGCTGAAAATTGTATGTGTGTGTGTGTATGTGTTTGTGCGTGTGTGTGTGTGTGAGATGACTTGATAGGCGTAATGGCTCTGCCAGTGCATCAGAATGATTGAAATGGAAAAATATGGAAGCTGTCAGACATTGGATAAATCTCTGTCGTCATGAGAGAAAAAAAAACTGTATAACTTAATTCTTTAAACTTTATTTCTTATTTCCGTTCTTTAGAATTTATTTGATGAGCGACTTCCATAATCATTGGCTTTGAAAGTGGCTGCATACATTTACATATTTCTACATTTAAAAAAACTTTTAAGGACTACTTTTATGCTTGTAATTTCAAATTTATGTGGCTCATAATGTAGCCGTGTGTAGGTGGTGACAGTGTGCAAGGCATGTGTGTCCTCTGCATCAGCATGCTGCCACATAATTCATCATTCCAAAGAATCATCACACACAAACCCACACAGACACAAAAACTGGGGTGTGACAGTTTATACACAGTAACTTTACATTCTACTATGCACGACAAGAAAAAATATAAATGAACAAAAAGCCACACTTCAACTGAGTCTAACACACACACACACACACACACAGCTCCCTGTCCTCGACTGACTTTTGGTGATGTTGCCAGCAGCAGCACACAGCACAGCTGAATGTAACAGGATGGGATGAGGAAGAACACATTATCAGTCATGATGGAAACTGGTCTCAGTCATGGTCAATTAAATTATTCTTAAAAGCAGCACTCTCCACAGCATCCTGATCATTTCCTGCTGAGAAATAGGTGCATGGAGAGAATCTGCCTCAAATGTCCATCTTAGGAGGAAACTGCTGTTTTACCTGAGAGGTGCAGACTCACCACAAGAAGAGCCATTCATGTCATAGTGTAGGAGGAGTTAATGCATTCAGGTGACGTGTTGCACAGATATGCTCTGACTATGACTCAGACATTTTCTCTTCAACATAGACTGTATATAAAGGTAGACAACATGACAGCTCCCCAAAAGTGATGTTGATCGCCCCCTGGTGGTAGGCTGCTGTATTTATCATTATATCATTTTAGATAGTTATTAACACATTCAAGTGTTCATTTTTGCAGTAAGTTATACAATTCTATATGAACAGAGTGAAACATGAGAAAGTGTAATGATTGCCTAATGACGCATCATCATGTGTATTCATGAACAGAATAATATGGATGATGGCATCCAGGACTTTGATTTATTGTAACTGACTTAAAATATAACTGACCACAGTCTCTATCTCTGTGAAGAAGGAAACAAGCTTTCAAGCATACAGAGTTTGAGCATTTGAAAGTCAAAGCAAGATTATGCAAATATTTGACACTGCATACTGACTTGTAATAGGGAGGAAGGTGCCGCTTTCATTGCCAATCACTGCCCTGAACACTTGGTCTGCAACCTGGGTTGAGCAGGTATGATCCTGTGAGAGAAGTGTGTAATGCTTTGCTGCGCTATGCAACACACTGCCAACTCAGAGTCTTCAGCTGACTGTAAGGAGGAACATGATATCATCTCTGGTTTGTGCTGAGATGATAATTTATTGTTTGTTGCCTGACGATTGACAGCCTTTCTTTTCTGTTCTGTTCTTTCACAGGGTTATGTTGCTTCCAGTTCTCTTGACCCTTTGGTCTAAAACATAATTTAATGCATTAGCTTCCTGTAATTATCACTCACAGCAGCAAAGGCCAATGTTTTTGTTGCTTAGCAGAAGTCACATTGTTTGGTTTTTGCTGGAGTCTCCCTTGTAAGTAGGTTTGTTGAAGCCGAGTTTTTAATGTTTAACTTTGGTTTGTGATAGTTGTTCTGACTCGGACTTTTTCACACAGATAGAGAAGATAAATTATGCAAGCATTGTTCTGATTTGACCATTTTTGGTGGAAGCTTGATTGAAAATAAAACAGAACTCTTTGATGACTCATATCAGGAGATGTGGAAGGGGAATAGTTACACCACCTCTTTTTAATTCAATTAAATCATTAGCAGTGTCACATACACAGTGAGATTCATAATTAATAAATCATTAAATATTTTATTCAAATAAACCAATTACTGATTGTTCTAACTGTGTGTGCACATGCATCCATGTATTTGTGTGCACACAATACACTTGAATTAGTTTACTATGTACTGACATGTACGTATATTAGCATACTGTGTGTGTGTGTGTGTGTGTGTGCTATCCTGCTATTTTAGCATCTAAAATCATTTAAGCCTGCACACTCTTTCAGAGTTTGATGGAGAGCCAGACTGTCAGATGACTATCACCAGGGTCAATCATCCTCTCAGCCTTCTGCTGTATAGAGATGAGTGATCAGCGGAGTTTAAAATTACCTGATGAGCTGCCGGGGCTTAAACGGAGCTTGAGAGCAGCGTTAACTCAAAGCTTTCTCTGATGAGCATTGACAGCAGACGTGAGGCCAGTTGACTTCAGGATGCTGGGTTTCATTTGAAGGTGTCTACAGAGGCAAATCAACAGTACTTTTACAAAGCAGATGTGATAGGTGATTCCACCTTTGTAACCCTGACAGCATAGTGCACCCCCTTCCTTCCTTCCCTTGCTTTTTTTTTACCAACATGCACTTATACACAGAGAGACTGGCAAGGCTCCTTCAGCATTTGCAGTGTAACATTTCTGGCTCTTTCCAACATGAATTGGCAGCTTTTACAGGGTTTGACATTTTCCAAAAAGCATATAGGCTATAATTGGTTCAAGATCTGTAAAGTTCATGGAAGAATATTAGCACAACTTGTAATTATTTCCATTTGAGAATGTTCATGAATGCCTCATCACTGCAAGCTTAAATTTTATAATAGCAGAGCCTGTTAAAGTATGGCAATAACCTTACCTTCATTATCTTTGGACTGTGGGTTGAAGACGTAGTAGCTACTGTTGTAAACCCACGTCAGCACAGGGAGAGAATGTCAACACCACACAGAAACACACTGCTAGGTGTGAATGTAAGTGTGGATGGTTGTTAGTCTCTGTATGTGAGCTCTGTGATGGACTGTCGACCCATGTAGGTGTACCACAGACTAAATATGAAGAAGGACAAAACATCTCCACTTCCTTCCATTAGCCAGAAATGAAGCCAACACATCCCGGATACCGTCCCTGCCATTTGAAACGTCTGTAGACAGAGTTAGCATCAGTGATCAGGGGATGAACTCACAGTATCAAGGTCCCACCGATACAAGCTTTCAACCAATCATGAGTCAGTTTCAGCTGTCAGTCATGATGTTTCACCCCATTTTTATAAAAACCAAACTTACCATAACAAACATCAGTGTGATAAGAACTAAAATGACAGAAAGTATCTTTGGGAAAAATGTCTTTGCCCTGTATTTTCAGTTTGGTCCATGTCCCATCTTACACAGTGGAGGTTGGATTTATGACCTACACTGCCGCCAGCCACCAGGTGGCGATCGAGACACTTTGGCTTCACTTTTGGGTAGCAGTCACATTTGCCACATTTATACACACAATGGATAGAATATGTTTGAGTTTCAGAGGCTGGGGGTTGGATTTTGTTTATCTATAATGACAAAACCAGACAATAGCTGCCCCCTCCTGTGTTTATATAAAGCTCAGCCAAACTGCTGCGGGTCGTATCTTCATTCTGAAAGGACACACACAGGAGTTCTGTTAATCTCCTCATCTTAAACACAGCAAGAGAGTGGGAACATGTCTTTCCCAAATGTCAAACCAACCTTAAATTGATTCAGGGGATAAAGATGTCTGCCTCTATAAAATGTTATCAGCACAGAACGAAAACAATATTTGTCAGATATGTTTAGCAGCTCCACCCTCCTGTAATACAGTTTAACAGAGTGCATATTGTAACTACACTGTTTATACAATACACATTTGTCTCATTCCACAGATCCTGCACATCCTCTGGTAGTTGTCCAGTTCAGGCAGCCTGCAGCTGGGGCAAACTTCAGCAGCACTGAACCTTAGGCAGCGCATTATATGTGAGACTGAGTTAAAGCACTGACAAAGTGTCCTAGTGTCGGCCTCAGTTGTTGCCAGCTCGGAGCTTTGGACGGATGTTATAGTGTGGAATTATTGGTTGGTAATGTCCTGCAGAGGTTTTCTACTTTACAACATGCTGTAAAGACTTGCACTTTCTCCCTCTTGACGCCTATAAAACACTAACTTAAATTTAAAAGCAACTTTTTAAAGTCCATCCATCCATCAATTTTCTTCGGAGGCCAGATTGCTGTAGCAGTGCGCTAAGTACTTCAGACGTCCCTATCCCCAGTAAGGTTTTTCAGCTACTCCTGGTGCAGAGGCTCCCTCCGACCAGATAGTAAATGGTAAATGGATTATTTATGTCTTATTGACCACTCAAAGCTTTTCATAGTACAAGTCGTATTCATCCATTCACACACACATTCAGAAGCCATACAACTGGGTCCGGACTTTCTCCAAAATTTGCCTTTGGCACATGAAGAACACAGCAGGAGATTCTCCCATCAGATGCGTGCACAACAACATAGAAATTTCCTTTGACCTTCTAAAGTCCTTCAGAGGAATTGGGTTCAGATTTTCTCTGCAATTTGTCTGCTCAGATGCATTCACAAAAGTAACAAAGAAATGTAGGTGATGCAGCAGACAGGGGCAGGAAGTAACATTTGTTTTATCCATTTTCGTCTGTCCTGTGTTATAAACGTGATCAATACACCCACTCGCTCGCTGGGGGGCCTCTGCAGAAAATCCTGCTGTGATCTCTCATGGGTTCACTCAGACATTATCAAGAGTTTTTAGGTGGTTGGCAGGAAAAACTCAGGAGAAAGTCTGAAAGAAAGAAAGAAACCTCTCACTTGGACATTTGCATTCTCACATACAGAATCACTGCATCATGTCAGGAGTTAAGTGCACGTCTGAATGCAGCTGTACAAGGCTTAGAAATGCAGTACCTTTCTATCACCCACCACATACACGCTTATGTCCTAAGGAGTTCAGCATCTTGCCTGAGGAAACTTTTCAATGCAGACTGGAGGGGCCAGGAATCAAACCACCATAATGGGATATTTATTCCCTCCAGCAAATTCTGGGTTCTCCTTCTTGTCGGGCATTCCTGGAAAACCTCCAAAGCAAACGCTCCCAGGATCAGTAAACTAATAAGATCCCAAAACCACTTTGACTTTCGAAGTCAGTGTGTGAATTCCTAAAAACCTTGATGTAAGAGAGGGTAGAGAGAGACAGACAGGGCGAGGAAGAGAGTAAGAGATCAGATAAAACAGACAGCGGAGAATTGAAGTTAATTTGTTTCTTTGATGACAGCCGAACACCCACAGCGATTAAATATATTAACGAAACACTTTCTAATTCGATATCTCTTCCATCACTCACAATACAGATCTGCGCTTTGCCATTTACATCCCAATCTTCCTCTTATCTTTTCTATAAGTTGTATTCCCTCAAGTTCCTCATCCCCTTCCTCTTCCATCCCACACAGATAATTGTCTCATACCCATTTTTTTTCTATCTGTGATGTACTTTTCTCCTCTCAGCCTCCTTGTCTTTTATCCATCTCTTTCACGGCCATTTTATTTTCACTTTCTATCTATCACTTTCCTCAGCTCTATGGCCTCTTTTTGTTCTCCTCCTCGTCCTCATCTTCCTCCTGTTTCTTATTCATACCTTCTGCCTCTCTGTCCTCTCAGCCCCTCCTTTCTTCCCCTCTTTCTCCCTGAACTACTTTCTTCCCCTCTTTCCTGTTTGCTGTCTCTCACTCGTTTCCACCCCTTCTCTGAGATGTATTACTGTCATCTAGTGTTTAAAAAGATGAACCACAGCAACACTGAGTTTGATCAGTGGGCTGAGGTCCGTTCCTCCGCTCCTCTCCCATAATTAGCAAAAAATATTTATCATCTGCAACAACAGTAAATAGTCATTTGCAATAATGACATTAAAAGGATTTTGTGTTCTGTATAAAAATAAAACACTGCATAGGAAATAATAAACATTTTAGAAGGCATGTACTAAACACTACTGACTTTATAATTGCTTGAACAAACTAACTGTAATCACCCTGATAACTGGTTTAGAATTAGGAATAACAACAGAGACAATGCTTCAGTTCTTCACACATGTTGGAGCTGGACCGTCTCAATACAAGAAACAGACAGAAACAGTCTGAATAAAGATGGACAACGTGTGTCCGCTTCTTCCCATTGCAAGTGAAGCTTAACTATCCTGTATTCAGGTGTGACCATCTTGCACAGTTCACAGAGAGTCTGCGCAGTATTGATGGTAAATTAAGTTTAGTCTAAGCTGTTTGTGTAGCATCAAATAACTAATGAAAAAATGATAAAAAAAATGACTGTGTGATAAGAACGACCCACTATGACATTTTCATGATTTTCAGTTTGGCCCTTGTCCCATCCATTAACATAGATGTGGTGGGATTTGTGACCTGTACTGCAGCTAGCCACCAGGGGGCAATCAACTTGATTTGCCTTCACTTTTAGGGAGCCATCTTCTTCTTGTTGTTTCAAGCAAATTACTCACTGTTTTGTGCTTTGCCGCCTCCCATTGCTTTGGAGTGGACATGACTGCTTTGTGCTCTTTCAAACAAGACCTGGAATTTTAATCAATCAATCAATAGCTCATATTCACAAATCACAATTGATCTCATAGGGCTTAGCAAGATTTTACATCCTCTGCCATTAACCCTCAATAAGAGTTAGGAAAAACTACCAAAAAAACTATTAACAAGGGGAAAAAAATGTAGAAACCTCAGAGAGAGCGACACGTGAGGGATCCATCTCCCAGGATGTACAGAAGCACAATAGATGCCACTTGTAACTGAACACATCAAAAAAAAATACAAAATTTAGAACACTGATTATAAGAAAAATTTTTTAACATAATGGAGAAGTGTGTAAATGTTTGAAGTATTTATATATAAGAAAATGTCTGATAAGGGAGCAGCAGTATGTTAGTATAGACGTATTGTATATCAAAGCAATGTAATTGTAATTATCACAATCAGCTGCCACCACGATTATGTTTGATTTTAAGGAAAAGTGTTAGTCCATTGTCCTGAGGGAGAAAATTTGAATTCCAAGTTCGTCTATCTTTATAAATAACACTCTCTATTCCCCAGTGAAGGGAGGACGATGAATCAAATCACAGACTTGGGGAACTGCCGTCCAGCACATCTTTAAACACAGTGTATGCATGAGACACAATATGTAGGCAGGAAATATTAACATTTACAAACAAACTCAGGTGCAAAGTTTAAGCTCTGGGTCAGAAAATAATAAGCCACAATAGCACATATATTACCAGCATTTAGAAACAAAAACATCTTAGAAATGTGTAAAATAGGTTATATTTACAAGTGAGTCTGACATTAACCTGATAATATAATGGATTCATATAATGATTTATTCAAATGAGAAATATTAACAGCACTATAAGGAAAGCCCAACCAATTTACTCATTTTATGACAAATGGATTTTTACCAGGGGAAAAGATAGACTGAGGTTTTCTCCTGCTGGATGGAAGTGATGTTAGCATTTGTGAAATCACTGCTGCTATTGCCACCAGATTATACCACAGACACACACACACATTCACACAAATAGCAATCATATCTTTGATGATATCTGTGGTTTTTCAGACGTCAGTGATGGAAAACAAAGGGAAAAACAACGTCACTTATTTAGAAAAATAATATATTGAAAATTTCACAGCTATTTATCAGCTGCAGGGGATCTACATACCTGTTTGTGTCTGAATAATGTTTTGTGATGAATGTGACAACATGATGCTTTTTTCCAGCCAGCACTCGTTCACTCTATTCTCTGCTATCTGCCTCTGGCACCTCCGCAGTGACGCTGATTGGAAACTCATCTGTGAGCTTTGTGTACAAACAGCACACTGCTGTACGTTCCATTACACCACACCTCACCTGTGTTCGCAGGGCAGTGGGCATTAAGCAACATCCGGAAAATGTTGCCCAACCTCGAGGTTAAGAGACTTAAAATGAAAAAGATTTGGCGGAAAGCATTCAGGACAAGCCGTTCCTCACAAGCTCTGTAAACGTGCCCGGCCTTGTTTGAATACGTTTTATAATGTGTGTGATTTGGCTTCTCTTACCCAACAGGAAACAAATGGTTGAAGTGCACAGATTCTTATGAAATTGTAATCATGTAGTCATTGCAGTTGTTATTTTTAATGAAAGCAAATAAAAATACAAGGCGTGTGTCTCCGCACATCTGCTCCACGGGCCTCCCTATCAACAGTCTGCTTTAATGACTTTCCCTGAGTTATAAGACAGGTCCCATTGTGAGAGCAGCAGGCCCAGCTGTCTCACTGTCAGGTATGTGAAGGTTAATGCTGCCTTAAGGTGAGGGATTATCGAACGCTTCAGCTCAGGTTTCGCTTCAAGTCTTTTTCAACATCTGCAGCAACTGATTATTATCTGGAGCAATCTGGATCACTAAAGCTACAAATTGATAAAAGCTGAGCATTGCCAGCTTCAAGAGTTTCTGAGTTGAGCCAACAGAAAATTAGGAGCATGCATACTCTTACTAAAGTAACGTGAACATATTTCTTCTGTTTGACAACCTCCCAACATGTTCTAGGCAATACTGTAAGTTTTAAATTAACTCATGTTTAGTGATATACGTATACGTTCAGCCAAACATGGTCAATCTATGTAGCAAATGTAAATAGAAACAAGTTGACAACTTGAAATTAATATGATTATCTTGAATAGAAATTTTATTTGAATTCATGAGGAAGTGTATGTTTGTTTGACAAAATAAAGAAAGAGAGAAAAGAGAGTTTCTGGCTTTAGGCTTCAATTTGAGTTTACACATTTTTAAGGCAGCAGGTCAACTTTTCTTAGTCTAAACCTACTTGAAATATGTATGAGAGAAGCACAAAGGACAGGACTTTGGCATGAGAACTCAGAGGAGTGCATATTCAGTGGAAGATGAGTCCGGAGCGTTTGGTTGTGACTGAAGCGGGAAGATTATTCCACCGCTGAATTTAGGCCCAGGTGTGGTGACAACCAAGCTGGTGCAGGAAATCTGGTGCCAAGCAGCCAGTTGTGACAGAATCCAGAACATGGACTTGTGTGTGTGGCTTAACCATGGCCTGGGGCTACGGAGCTGTGGAATGATCACTTCCCTGCCATGAGTGCCAGCACCGGGGATTTAAAAGTAGTATGAGCAGCCACAGGGAGACAGAAGAGAGCGCGGGACAGAGCCAACATGAAGGAATGGAGACGAGGCGGCGCACTGCAGCGTTTCAGAAGTCAAGGAAGTCTTTCAGGAGGCAACGAGGGAATTTAAGCCGAGAGACTGTGACTTAGAGCCCTGCAGAGTGCCTGCAGAGGATACATCTGTTTTATAGATGTTATACAGTGTAAACCGGCAGGATCACATGCTGGATGCAACAGCCTGACTCTTCCTTTTTTAATTAATTAATGCTAGTGCAGTGCCAGTTCAAAACCAGCCTGTTTTGCATGGGCTGTGTTAATGCTTCAGAGCTGCTTCTGAATTATTCCTTGTCATTAGTGAGTCCTCGTCAAACAGTTCTACAATATACTGTCACTTTTTATTGTTTGTGTACTGGACGTTGTGTGCAGAGCTTCTTATGAACAGGGTTAGGGTCTATGGTGCAGAGTGAGGTTAGAAAACTTTGTGTTCATCCACTTCGGTTTATTTGCAGTGAAGATTTTATTGTCAATGTTTTTCATAAAATGAATCTAAACTTGTTTTTTTGCATGTCTGCTTTTTCATTCATTTATTCATTCATTTGTATTTATTTGTAACATGCTAATACAGTGAATAAGTGAAAAAAATCAATCAATCAAACACTTAATGATTGAATCTATATATTTAAGGAGGAGAGGCCTTTTTAGCAACTGACACTATCTTCAAGTTCACATTTTCACAAGACAAATTGCTGAAGAGGGTTAGTGATCCTATGAATGTTGTTGCCATGAAATCAGTACCCAGGACTCCCTTTAATATCTGGGTCATTCCGATATGGTGAAATAAAGATAATCAGATGCTTATCAAAATGAGCATCAAAAGAAATCAGAATAGACAATGTTATGACAGATTTGAGGGATGCAAAGGACTGACAATACAAAACAGGAATTTACAAAGAAAGTGCATGACTTTGAAAGAATCACAGAATAATCCTGGGTAGTCAGGTTTGTTCATTTAAATGGATAATAATAATAATTCCCTCAGTTTGCTTGTCCCAGTTGGACTTTTTCCAGTATAATTATGAGTGAGGTGAAGAAAAGCACATATGAACTTGAAGTGAGCCTTCAGGACAGAGACAGATGTAACCTGCCAAAGTCGGAAATAACTTTATTACTTCAGCCAACAAATAACCTTATATTTACCAACCACAGATTCTCAAACCTCTTCTTTGTTTGTTCAGTCTTTTTTACATGACAAAGAAAACGATTCCCTCGACTGGTTAAATCATTCCCATTCACAGCCAGTTCAAGTTTGGGGTCAGATGACACAAAACCATTGTGCTGCCTCAGCTGTTTAACTGATAACTTTTAAAGTTTGACAAATGAAACTTTTTACAAAAGTTAATCAAAATAGGGTTAAATCATTTCAGTTAAGTGATTTGTTTTTACTTGTTCATGTACAAAAAGGAGGAAATCATTCAGAGCACATCATGCTGTCTCAGTGTGACCTCTAGGTGTCTAGTTTCATGTTGGTTCGATCAAAGCCTTTTTCAGAACGATGAGTCAACTGTTTTGTCAGTGTGAGAACCTGAAATAGAGATTGACTGATTTCCATGGAGATAAAAGGACATGCAGAGCAGCACCAACATGAAAATGATCACACAACCATCACAAACACAAAAAATGAGGCCTCTGACCTTTTCAAAGTGCTAGCGTAGTTGTTTTAGTTGACTTTTGTTCTTTAAGGACCCAGAATTACACTGGTCCTGAGAAAACAACGCCCTGCGACTTCAGAAAAATACTCACACACAGGAACAGATAAAACAAAAACATGACTCTGCACCATATGCTTCAACTGCAAAGAAATAATTTTCACAAACATTTGTAGTGGTCAATGTGCTTCATAGACACACACACAGGAGTTATAATTTATCTGGTCTGTAGCGGGTAAACATTTTGATCATGTCACATCTGGTGTGGTGACCTATTGGCAAGTTGTTGTTTTGAGCAGATTTGTGTGTTCACATCCTGTTTTATTTTGTAGTAATTCTGCTCTCTCTTTACTTCTATCTGCATTTCCAGCCATGTTGATCGTCTGCACCTGCTCTAATGTGGTTCACCTGTGTCCAGTCATCTTCACCTTTATTCAGTCTGTTTCTCACACTTCATCTCCACTTTGTCTTGTTCCTTTGTGTTGTGAGTTTCAGACCTTCCTCTATTCTCCCTGTGCTTCTCAGTGAATCAGGTTTTCAGACTTTGTTTTTAGAACCTGTCTTTTGCTGTGTTTTTGCCTGATGCACTGCCTTCCTCTCTACTATTTTTTGTGACTGTATGCTAATCCTTGAGTTATTGTAAAAACCCTGTTAGCCCTGTGGGCGAAGGATGCATAGGAAATGCATCCTGGCTGAAAGTAAAGTAAGTAAAATTACACAAGGGGTTAATAGCCACCCATGTGGTTATAGATCACAATGTGGAGTTTCCACATAGCTTTAAAAACATTCTCAGTAGATGTCACATGATGCTGGAAATGTTCCTACTGACGCTGGGATATTGTAATCAACTAGTTTCAGTTTTTCAATGAGCAGGGGATGTATATTTATGGCCTGTTCTCTCTCTGGCCTCCCACACGCCAGCACAGATCAGTGAAAACCCTGCTGCTGGCATCGTTTCAGGAGAGAGGATGGAGATGTGAGGATAGCGCTGGTACAAAGTCTTGAGGTTGAGGGTGGATGGTGATAAACAAAACCCTACAGTTTCCTGAAACGCCACTTGGGACTTGTGATGTGCAGACATACAGCCATGTAAACAGCAAGTGACTGGCATCCACTTACCCTGAAGAAGATGATAAAAAAGCCAAGGGCCATGCATAATATCGCTCCATGTGGGTTGAAGTTGCCATGAGGTGATTTTTTTCTGTAATGGTGAGGAAATGGAAACTGAGCATAACTCAACAATGTAAGGTATAGAAATCTAATCTCACTTTTGTGTACTGAGAATTTTCCCAGAGAAGAAACTATGTTTTATCTAACTGGTGTCTGTTTAAACTCAGCTGGGATGGTTGACTGCCTGCTTATTTACCCTGAACTCTACCAGCTCAACACAGTAGAGGCCTTTGCAGCACATAAACAGTAATGCAACTAGATGACAAGAAATGCTGAATAATTCTGAGGCGATTTTGACACACCTGACTATTTGCGATAAGCGCATCATCAATATCAAGCAAATATGATCTGGTGTTCCCTTTATTTTATAAAAATGGAAAAATAACAAATACCTGAGGACAATATTGACAAAGAGGAGAGAACGTGAGTAGTTTCACTTCTTGGTTCAGAGCTTTAAACTACAGCCGCTTGAGGATGTATAGAGCTCAACAATGTGGGTAAGGAAAAATACCTTTCATTTTCTGAATAGGGATTTTATCAGCCATAATATTGTTACCATCCTTGGTAGACTTGCCACAAGCAGTACAAACAATAGTATATACTGTACTCCCGTACAAGCCACAATTTGTTTTATTCGTAATGTCAAGGAAAAGTACTACACTACCCTCACTGGTGTGAAAATTTGCAAAAAAAATTAATTGCATGAAAAAAAAGCATCTATTCAAAGGCCTTGATCTTCCATTTTTTTCAAACCTGACATCTTAAATTCTCAGACGCTACTCCTTATTCGAAAGAGAAACATATATAGATGTTTATGTGATATGTAAATTGAAAACCCTTGATGGGATCTGGATCAGCAATATCTTAAAAAAAAAAAAAAACTCAAATAGCATTTATAGCTTCTCTGTTTATGAAATAAAGCCTCACTATCCTTTGTTAGAGCAAAATACTGTACACCACCTCTGTTGTCAGTATTTTCTAAAACGTAGAGGTTGAGGTAAATGACTGTGTCTTGTCGATCAGCTGAACTACTCTGAGCTGCCAGTGCTCACTTCCTGCACTCTGTTCCCGTCTCCTGCTGTGCAGCTGAAAAAGTAAAGCATCTGGCTTTCTCTGATGAACTGATTTATTTATGATTGCTGGGACCCTGCTACATAGGTCCACATCTCTGGGGATCTCTTCTGTTAAGTGAAGTCGCTCACTGAACCGTGCATGTGTCTGGAACAAAGGGCCTGCAGGAACAACAAAATGCAATAAATATGCCTCAATGAACAAAGTGATCACCAGTAAAGGAAATGTGCTTATTTATTGTCAAAAGTATGGTGACTAGTTAACATCAGAGATACTTTGAGAAGACTGGAGCTTTGATTGCATCACATGTTGAGAGCTGTGATTTATTTCTTTTGTTGTGTTAAATTCAGGTTGCAATAAAAAGCTAATTATTGATTGATGTTTATGCTTTTGTGTCAGGGTGGAGACCTTCAGAGGATGTCTGAAAGACTTTCAGAGAGAAAGAAATTCTAACGATGGAGTTTACGAAGAGAGATTGGAGTTAGACTATTGGTGCACTATTTGCATGCAGGGTTTTTAAGGTGCAAAGTAGACGAAAGGGGGAAGTTGTGACTGCCTGCAGTAAAGGTCATAAAACTTGCTTCCTCAAAGATGGTTTCCTGTTTTTTAGTTAGTTCTTATTACACTGATGTTTGTTCAAATGTTCATTTTAATAAGATTGGTTTTAATTTGTTATTTGATGCTACTTTGTATAAAAACGTGGTGAAACATTGTTCGACAACTGAGATTGACTCACTATTTGTCAAGCTTGTATATCAACAGGCTGTAGATAACGCAACTCCACACCATGATCACTAGTGTGCAGAGTATGGCTCCAAATTATGTCAAAAGCGAGAAATGGTGACTCATCGTCCATTTTTATTTAAAGTTTACGTGTTAATAGTTACTCAAGAGAATGGGGTTGACATACCATTTTGATTCTTGACTTTATCAACCTATTACTTACATTTTTCAATCATCACTTTTCATATGAAGTTTGGTTTAGTTTAGGCAACAAAACTAACTGGTTAGGTTGCTGCAATCCAACGAGATCTCTCTCATGAGTTTCAGAAGAAACAGAAATATGTATCTGATGTGTTTACAACAAATCACATAGAAATAGTTTGCATATTATTTAGGCTGACTTCACATGTTGTTGCCCTGGAATACAACAACAACAACAACAACTATTCGCTTGCTAAGTGTGATGTTCGTGTGATATAATTTCCATATCCAGGTCCAAACCATTGGGTCACAGCAAACAACAATGACAGAACCTGCGAATGTATTGTCCATCACATGTTTTTCAGTGAAGTACATATTAGAGTAAAAAACAGACAGAATTTATATTAGTTCGGTTTCCTTACAGTTATGGCTTCTGTGCTAACCAGCTCACATCAGAAAGAGACAAACCTTTGTCCACACATAACAACTGAATAGTTGTGTATGCGTGTGTGTGTGTGTTGTGAACAATCTTTGACACCAGCCATTCCTTCTCCCTTTCCATCGTACACCTACATGTACGCACTCAACCTTTGCTGCCTGGCCGTCTGATGAAAACAGTTTTGGGATTTTTCCAAGTCCAGAATGTTTACAAGAGGGCACTTGTGAAATTGTGTAATGGTTCAGATGTGAATGTGTGGTGAGGAGGTTATGTAAGTGCATCTCCCGTGTCTGATTCATGCCTTCTCAGATCTGCATGAGAGTGTTTGTGTGTTTGTTCAGGAAGGGGTGGTGCTCGGAGAACAGTGGAGCTGAGAAACCTTTCTGTGCCCCCCAGCATATAAACACATACCACCAACATTCAGGGAGACACTAACAGACCAATGCGAGTGGGTAGAATATAAGATAGAAAAGTGTACACCCACAGAGACGCAAACACATAAACACCTGCAAAACTGCCTCATAAATTTCAGTTTCACTGAAAAGGTCAGAGAGAAGACGTGCGTGTTGTAGGAAAGCTGCAGTTCCCCGATGTCAGGAAACACGTTTACCCTTTTAAAACCTCAGTGTGGGGTAGCTAATTGCAAATCCAAACATGAACTCTGAGACTGCACTCAGTCCACTCGTGTTTGTTCAGCCGGTCATTTGCTTTTCCACCCCCCCATCAAAACAGCTACTTATTATAATAAAAAGGAGTCAGAATCACTTCTCTGAAATTTGAGTCCAAACTGAATACAAATGATTAGTTTGGTTTTGATGGGCTTTAGTGTCATGACTCCTTTGGCCCTGCTTGTTAAAGCATTTCTTGCATTCTCTCTGTCCTGAATACTGATGCTTTTTCCTAGTGGTTATTATATGTTGTTTGTCTCTCCAGTATTTAGGGCTGTAAATAAGACAATGTGTTTTGTTTTTTTTCAAGGGGAGAAAAATGAGACCAGGCAGCTGATGTATATCCTATGGAAACCCAGACCCACAGTGTGTGAGAGTCGGCTGATAAGAGTCTTTGTGACATAATGCAATGCAACGAAGCCCAACTATCTTAGTCCTGATTGAACTTCTCAGACACAAATAAATTGTTAAACATTTATTCATACAAATTCCTACATATTCATAGTCCTCAGAGGAGGAATCCCACGGACTTCGGTGATCCTCTTGAAGCTTGATGGAGGACTGTCAGTACTAGACGGATCTACATGTGTTTCACAATATACTGGACTTTAAATCTTGTCTCTTATGCACCACTTGTGATGCATTTTATATCAACCGGCAAGTTTGCAGGAGCTGAAGAAAGCAGCAACAGATTCAAAGTGTCCGAGAAAGGTTTCAGACAACAACATATAAGAAGGATAACAATCAAAAAAGAAAACAATTCAGTTCATGTTTCGGTTGAGCACTGTATATCGTGCTGTTTAGCAGCATTGGGAGCATGTTAGCATGCTCAAGTTAGAATTGCTCAAGGTAGCATGACTAAAATGCTTAAGTACTGTCTCACAGTGCAGCGTGGCTGGAGACGTTTGTTTACTGACAGGGCTGTGACATAGGGTTTCGTCATAAATTATTCATTAACTTCTTCATTTACAATGTCTTTGTGAGTCTTGTTTAATCTAATTGCCTCATTTTTGTTTAATGACCCGTCTCATTCTTTAGGTTTGAATATCCTGTGACCAACATGCAGAGGTTTGGTAAAAGACTATTGTATCAGAATTCAAGCTTTTTTATGGGAATTTTGATGTGATGCTGCTTTCTGCATCACAACTGGCAGCTGTTCTTCTACAATGATGGATGAACCTGCTGAATATTGAAAAATTGGTTGCTTTTCGTGATATTATTCAGAATCATATGGGAGTGAAGTGAACACGCTCATGACAAAGAGTAAAACTGAATCTTATCCTGTGTCTGCTTCAACTATTCTGATCACAACGGCTGTTCTCTGGTCACTGTGTGTCTACTTTTACAAATATCTTTGTGAGGACATTTAGGATTAGTGAGGACATTTTGGCCAGTCCTCACTTTCTTGTCCACCATTAATGGGCTGTTTCAGGGTTAAGACTTGGTTTTAGGATTAGGGTTAGAATTAGGTTTAGGTTAGGGTAGACATTTAATTTTGATGGTTAGGATAAGGGGCTGAGGAATGTATTATGTCAATGAGTGTCCTCACTAAGATAGATGTACAAGTGTGTGTGTGTGTGTGAGTGTGTGTGCGTGTGTGTGTGAAGAACGTGGCTCGGTCACTGAGGAAATAACGGCGCTTGATTTCCCAAAAGGGTTGTGAGCAGGAGATGATGACATATATGAGTTATGTCACAGAGACACGGTTACAGTTTTATTCACTGAACAAAGTACTAAGACCCTGAAATAAATTAACATATATTAGATTAAATAAATCTTGGTTTCTAAGGGCGCTGTGGCTTAGTTGGTTAAAGTGCCTGTCTAGTAAACAGGAGATCCTGGGTTCAAATCCCAGCAGTGCCTATTGTGTAAGGCAGAGCAAGTTATTCTCAAGTTTGTTTAGTGTAATGTGAATGCAGGGGGATGTGGTAGTCAAATTTGTGGTTAAATCTGGATCCTTCAGTTTACATAACAATATATCACAAAAAACCTGATGAACATGTGACAGAACAGCATTATCTGTAGCTGCTTTCAGACATGCCCTGAACTACAGTTCCCAGAGGAGGAATATTTCTGAATACAAATATCTCCGTTTCTCTGCGGGGGGTTAGGGTTAGGGTTAATTAGGGTAATTGCAACCCTAACCCTAACCCTAATTTCAGCCCTAACCCTAACCCTAATTGCAACCCTAACCCTAATTTCAGCCCTAACCCTATTCACCATAGGGTGAATAACTCTGCGCTGCTTGCTCGAAACGTGCTGAAATTTGGTGTGGGTGTGTGGCTGTCTCCCCTTTATGATGTGTGAAATGCCCAAGTCTCTACGACTTTCAGAAAAAAAGTTATTCAAAAATATCTTGTACTTTTTGGGGGAGATTTGGTGGTTTGACCCCTTCCGGAGGTCATAGAGCAGGGGTCACCAACACGGTGCCCGCAGGCACCAGGTAGCCCCCAAGGACCACATGAGTAGCCCGCAGGCCTGTTCTAAAAATAATACACCTCACCAGTGAGCTGCATCTGAAATTTGATATACGTTTCTAATTAAATGTAATTATTTACTTTTTATACTGTCAAAATTGTATTCTCATATTGAAGTTGACTATTGACTATGATTTGTTAAAAGAGTTGGTTAGTGGCTCGTGAAAATGGTACATTTTTTCAAGAAATGTAGAAGTGATCATCTGAACATTTAAACAATTGCTGAGATTAATAGAAATAAAGTGTTGAATATTGATATTATTTATTCCCCACCTTGTTAAGTCTTTGTTGATAATTATTGTGAGAAATCATTTACGTGATCAGTGTCTTCACATAGATGAGTGTCATTTATCATTAATAATAATATATAACCAAAGGGAAACTGAGCAAATTTGTTATTTCAGAAGAGTGTATCAAACTGGTGGCCCTTCGTATGACTCAGTACCCATGAAGTAGCTCTCAGTTTCCAAAAGGTTGGGGACCCCTGGCTTAGACTCTGAATCAGTAGTACTGATGTTGACCAGCAGGTGGCAGCACTACATTAGTGAAAGAATAATATCTTCAGCATACCTGTACGACACACACACACACATACAGCTGCTCATACTGTGAACAAATAGTGCTGGAGCAAACAACATAAATGTGATGGTTACAATAAATGATGGGGAATTTTTTTTGTTTGATGCTGCCCGACACTGTTCTCTCATATTATGTTAATCATGACTGTCAGCGATTATGATTCATATTTGAGGTGTGCACAGACTGTACTGTTGCAAAGTATACACAGGATTGCCCAACATTGTGATAGATGAACAAAGATGACCTCAATATGTCCTGAACAGATGATATATGAAGAGTAAATCACAGCAGAATCATTAAACAATTAAGTTATTTCATTCATGGCAGCAGTAAATTGTTCTTTAAAAACAGTTTTGAATTGTTGAATAACATCAGAACTTTCTCTTCTTCAGCTTTACCTGTGATTTTCCCAATGTCAGTTTTTACTAAATGTACTGAGATTGCTTTTGTTCCATATTTCTGCTTTTCTTCACATGACAGGACTTGCTCTGACCTAGGTTAGGTCACAACAGGCTGCACAGTCAAGTGTGTTATAGGTGAGGGATCAGAAGAGTTCAAGGAGTGTCATGGAGTAAACATGAGTAACCCTTTTATTTTTCATGAATTCACTTTGTGTGGAGTCTGATTATTGTGTATATTGACCTTCTTTGAGTTTGAGAGTTTACACACCCTGTGACATTTTCAGTCTATTAATAACAAGGCTCTGCCTGAACCAAAAAGGTCAATAACCACAACAGCTTTCATGAATATTGTTTTTACACGGTGATGCAGAGGAAAGATGTCGAATACAGTCAAAAACAATTCCTTTCATATACACACTGTATATTCTTTATGCATTTGGCCCAATCCCTTCCATCTGACTATAAGACAGTCCTAGTTTACTTCTTGTCTACAAAACGTGTAAAAAAGGGACAAAAAGAGATCTAGTTTTTTTTTCAATAAAAGTCAAACATTTAAAAGATGCCAGAAACAGCTGTGTTACTAAATAGCACCTGACTTTCTGCTGGTTCCAGTACACAAGCAAAGATCAGTTTTCACTGTGTTAAACAGGGATCTGGGTAGAGTCAGTTCTGACTAGTTTGTGCTTGTGAAGTGCAGCTTCAGCTCAGACGGGGAGGAAATGGAAAGGCTTTTAGAAAAGGAAGTGAGGCCCCTTGGTACGTAGGAGAGGAAGGTTCCATTGGGGTGGGTGGATGCTATTCAAATCAAATCAAAGAGCTTACTTGGTACATGATGTTCTGTTCATAATCACACTATGTGACACTCTCTACTTCTCCTCACCACAGAGCAAAGAAATATTTGCTCCAGTTTAGCATCTTATTGCTTCACCTTTGGCACCGATAACAGCTGCTGCACATTGTGACTCCTCAGGGGGTTGCTAACATCCAGGTGTTAAAGTTGTTCATTGCAGACATTCATGCTTCACAGAGTAGAGTAGACATTTCTACAGCATTTGAGGGAATGACGTCACAGGGTTGTGGGAGACAGATCACCCAAAATCTGCCAGAAATTTTCTTAAATCAAGCCTGGACAATGGTTGCACAAGAGAAAGAAACATACATTGATCATCAGGAAATGAAGCAGTCTCACTGTCAGATGTTAGTCACGTCCCTTTGGAAGCTGCATTTAAAGTCTGATTGCGTCCCAGCAGAACGACTAGCATGCCTCAATGGAAAGGCTTTACCAAACACGGCCAACAAATTTGTCCCTTCAGCCCCTTCTTATTCCACAACCGTCAAATTCTGCTCCTTTGTCACGTCCCTTGATGTATATAACAGACACACATGGTATCCTCCAGCATCTGAGAGAGAGTCTGTCAAACCCACCCACGCCACAGTTCGACACTCAGAGCGACTGCTCTGGCCGTCCATTCACTCTATTATTAACCTGACCAAGGTGTTTTAGGACACTGAGCCTCAGTGAACTGTGCTGCCGCTGCAAGGAAATTATATATACCATGTAAATTATTATTCTACTTCACAGAGTAGCTAATGATACTGTGAAGAAGCATTTAAACTTTCTCGTCCTATACAGCTCTGTTGATAGGTGACAGCAGTAAGGGTGGGACAAGCTGGTGATGAACATCATGGAAATCCTCTGTAGACCAGATCGTTTCTTTTCAATTCAGCCTTTGTGGCCTCCAAAGGAAGCAGCCCCTGAATTTAACGTTTCCTGTAAATGCTTACTCTTTCAGTCTGTATAGAGTCCATGTCTAACCCCAGTCTATTATTGCTCCAGCATCGACCTCCTCAGGTGAATACATCACTGGTTCATCACTTAATGTTGTTCCCATCACACCCTCTGACTATCTGGGTGAATCAAACTGCTGAACCTCTCCATTCACTGCAGCTCACTTGTTTCCCGTAAACAGGAGATAATTCTGTGTTGTCCCACTTCACCTGAAGTCCCCCATGTTCCTCTATGACACACATACATAATTTAATGATCTACAGATCAACCTGTAAGCTCACTCTCTGTACCATTCATATACAGCGATCATGAGGAAATGGTGGTGGAAGTGGAAAGGGCCTACTGTAGTGCGGGGGTCTTTTTTTTTTCTCTGGTCCAGTGTGAACTGTGGAAAACCACCTACAACTTGATGACACATTTCTAGAGTCTCTTCAACTCATAGGTTTTGTTAGTAGATGTGGGGGTGTTTCTAATGTCTGATTCAGAGAGGATTGTTAGGAGGTTTGCACTGAGTGAAAGATTCCAAACTTATACAGTACAATATGTACATCATCTTTGCGTGAGCGAATGCGGTCACACGATTACTGAATGTGAATGTATAAATGTGTTGGAGTCTCCCCCAAAACCCCATCGACATCTGTTTGTATATAACATGTGGCACTCACATGGTGTGGAAGCAGGTTTGTGAGTCCTCCACTGAACAGATAAAGAACACTTGTTTTAATCTAAGCTTTTATACAGCAACTATGCAGCTTCATTTATCATCCACTATATTATAATAATATTAATAATAATTGGTAGAATGAATACATCAGTTATTGATCAATAGCTGAACCATCCAAGCTGTTCAACGTTATATTCATAGATGTGTAGCTTTACGGCACAAAGACGCTCCCCTGTATTATTTCTCCCCAGTGATATATAAATCACAGGTTAAAGCAAGGCAATAAAAAAGGTCTATTAACAGTTAATGCGTAACAAGGTCTGTCACTCATACAAAAGGGTTATCAGTACAGGCGACTGTCATTACACGTGTAATGAAACGTCCAGTCAACAGATGGCTGTGAATATGAGACGGTCAATTCAGAGTGAAACAAGCGAGTCACACTTTGCCTGTTAGAAATCTCACTACGTATATGACTGTTAGCTTTCACTCTACACCACAAAGCAAACACACCTCGTGTGGAATTTAATTGTGTGGAATAAGCCTTCCAGTCATCCACAGCTCTATGGTCAATAAATGATCTTTTTATTTTTATTTTTAAATATGAAACTTTAGACTGTATGTGTTTTGTTAAAAATGTGTTTGCTGGCTCAGGGATGGCACAGACCTGTGTCACCGTCAAATCTCTTTACGGTGACTCAATGTGTCAACGCAGAAATGCACTGCACGAGAGATGACACATGTAAGGTGCCTTATTCGTCAACAAGGTGCATTCGAAGTCAGTTACACTTACTTTGTTATGCTGCTTGTTTGTTAATCAGCAGATAATAAGAGTAAAAAGACTCTTGACTTTAAATACTATAATTAAAAAGTGGTTCCAGTGTATGAGAAAAATATTCAGCTACTGCACTTTGTACTTTATAATTGGAACCATCTCAGCGGTGCAATAAACACAAACATGTTGCATCTAGCATCTACCCCACCCTGGTGGATAATCAACCTGGTAGATAATCAACCGCCACCACTGCTTCAAGCATATAATTACATACAATGTTTTTTTTCTTCATTGGAATTATCCTACTGGAGCACAGATTTCAGCGAATCATAAAATATACAAACATACCAGAAATCATTCCAGAAATATCATTCTAATACTTTAAATGTTTTCAAATCGTTCCCAAATTAACAAATCGGATTATTCAAAACCAATGCTGTGAAGTAAACTGCTGATTTCAGTGTTGAGAGATTTCAAAGTAACCCCATCGTCTGTAAGATTAAATGTGGGTTAACCACATTTCAGTTTAAATCTAATCACCTTATTGGTATAAACTCCAGACTAATAGTCATTAATTCTGAGGTGATTCAGACACTGTCTGACTTTTGGCACCATAAAACACTTCAACATGGATGGAATAAAACAATAAACCTGTAAACTTCAGTCATGGGCCACGTTATACACACACACACACACACACACACACACACACACCGCACACACACACATAGACTGGGCCAGTAGAGGAAATCTGACGTCAGTCAAAATTTACTGCGCCCACTCGCCAAGTGTAATAAAAGACATTCATACACTCACTTAAAAACACATACACTATATACATAAAAGCATCTGGAATTTATGCAGACATGTTGAAACACTTCAGGGAAAATAAAAAAATTCCTCATGTGAATGAAACAAATAGACATGAAGTTACACACACCAACGTATACACACTCTTACCTATATAGTGAATCAGCTGAGACTGTGTATAATAAAACACACAACCGTGCAGCCAGACTCAAAACAGAAAGAGTGACTGGGTCTGTGGGACTTTGTTCTGAAAGGAAAACGTGTCAGAAGTCCTGATTTATCTTCCTATATTTAGTCCCCAGGGCCAAACTCCACCATCAAGTCATTACATTTTATTTTTCAGTCTTTATAAGTTTTCATGAAAATGAACTGCATCCAAATAAAAGTTCTGGCAATAACAGAAGAAACAGTAAAAAGATGGGATATATAATCCATGATATAATGACCTTCTATGTAAAGAGCCTTGAGATAATGCATACTGTATTATGATTTGACGCTATACAAATAAAATTGAATTGAAAAATGTATACAAATAAATATAGCTGTCACTTTTGCACTATGGAAACTGTAAAAACAAACATTACATGCATGTACACTATGTTCATACTGTTGTTGAGCCCTCCAGTCCAGTGTGTCTCCTTTCTGTTAGAAGCTAAACCACCTTTTTTGTATCATCACTTTATCTTATATGTGTTGTATTGTTGTCAGGTCATGACTGATGTCACTTCTCTCCCACAGTCTCCAGCTCCAGGGTTTGTGGTTATCAGTCACTGGGATGCAGCCAGAAGTGCTACGTGCCTGATTGTCCACCCCCACCCCCCGACAGAATAAAATGCAGTAGCAGCAGTTTCCGGTCCTACGTGATTCATTTTTTGGCCACACTCTCACAGGAAACTGTTGTGTGACCAAACGAGCCAGAGAACAAATTCCTCAAGTGAATTTTGTACATATGTGGAGGCCCTACATAAATTCAACAACACAAATAAGTTACAGTATTTCACTTTAACTTAAACTAGTGAGTAAACTTATGAACATAACTAGTATAGTAATACGGGATTTTTGTAGAACCAAAACATCCCTTACCTCTCAGATGGAAAACAGCAAAAGAAAGGGGAGAGGTGACACGAGAGACACGCACTTGTGAGGATGGGTCACAGGAAAGTGGACGTATGGGTTAAGTACTTTATCAAATGTTCCACATATTGACAATGGAGATGTATACAAGCCAGATAATAACTATATACATATATTCCTGCTGTATGATTGACTTTAGATGTGAATTGTAAACAAACAGCTGTCACCTGTGTTTAATCTAATGTTTTGATGACCCGTCCCTCCACCCCGTCCCTTTATTTAATGACATCACTCTCTTTGCCTGGTCATAATAATTATAATAGCTGCTCTGTGGCTTTGTACAACGCAGTTCCACAAGAGAACTGTTTAAAGATAATAAAAAAGAAACACACAAAATCATTTTACAAAAGTGATACAATTATCAATATTATGCTGATAAAATGTTTTAATTAATTTGCTATAATATATACATATTAAGTGTAACCTAATCCTTAACTCTGCAAAACTACTGGAAAATTCACACCTGATGACTTTTTTTATTGCTACTAAATTTTCCTGTTTCTCCGCCAGTAAATTCCTTCCACAGTCGATGGTTACTTGGGCTTTGAGTGGCCTGAGAAAAAAGATTTCTCCCTGTGAGGAAGCAGACAAACACACACAGATCACATCGTGACCCTGTCCGGCAGCTAAAAATGAATAAAACCAAGAGGAAGTTAACCTTTAACAAATCTTCCAGTACAAACACTTCTGCTATTTGAATAGAAGACTGGGCTTTGCACAGTGAAGGACACAAACACATGCTGAAACTTACACACGTTTTGATAAACTGACTTATTCATATGTGTAAAAAAAAAGATAATAAAATGTCATGAGGAAGCTCTGACTTTACAAAATTTCCATAAGCACTTGTTGTTTCCAAAACTGTCAGCTCATTGTCGGTCTGCTGGTGGCTGAATCAGAGAAGCAAATTAAAAACACAGCAGTTTTGTATTGCGGGCTGTAATTTAAATATAACTCATGGACATGATTCATCGTCAAAGCTCAAATAGTACTTGACAGTATTGGACTTTACACTGACATATGTTGTTGTCCATTCTCTCTACAACAACACAAAGCAGCAGTTTCTCATTTGTCGCCACTGTTGATGGGTCACTTTAAATAAATTAGCCTCATGATGTGACAAAGCTAATATCAAGGTTTGATTTGGTTCAGGCACAAAAACCTCTCAAATTTGAGAAATGACTATCAAGAAATGAAGCCAAATATGCTGGATGCAAACACGGCCATCTTGCACATTTGAAGCCAGAGTCTATATGCAGAAGCAATTGGGGGATGAAGCTGTGGATACATGCGCTTGACCAAAACAGTTAACAGCAAAAGAAAGGGGAGAGGTGACTCGAGAGACACGCACTTGTGAGGAGGGGTCACCCGAAAGTGGACATATTGGTAAAGTACTTTATCAAATGTTCCACATATTGACAATGGCGATGTATACAAGCCAGATAATAACTATATACATATATTGCTGCTGTATGATTGACTTTAGATGTGAATTGTAAACAAACAGCTGTCACCTGTGTTTAATCTAATGTTTTGATGACCCGTCCCTCCACCCCGACATTTATTTAATGACATCACATCCTTTGCCTGTTCATAATAATTATCATAGCTGCTCTGTGGCTTTGTCACTTGAACTCTCACAGGTGTTGTTGTGATGTATTTGCAAAAATGGTTACAATCTCAGTTCAGTACATGTACAAACAAACCTTTGAAGCCGACTGACTCCAATGAATCACTGTTGTCTCCAGACTGAATCTGTAGCTGTTAGCGGTTGGAGCTCACCTCACTGGCGACTGAGAGCATCTTTGTCAATTCAGATCTGATTCACACCATTAAAAGTCTAGTAAAAGCCACACACGCAATAATAATCGGATTACTAAGTTACATAGTATAAGTGGCTGATCTATCAACGTTATGCGTGGTGCCTGTAGAGGCTTTTGAACCGAACGCGACAAGCAGCGGGCTAAACATACAACTGAGCAGCGGAAAGTCGGAATCAGCACTGAATTTTGCAGTTGTTATCACTCGCTTACCAGATGACATATGGACGTTGGGCACTTTAGCCAATGATGCAGCACTTCTTGCCTTCTTTTTGCCTGAAAAGGGATGTGAGCCTAAAGTTGCCCATTTTTAAAATAGCAAATGTGTTCAAAATATCCCCAAAAAAAATGAGGGATATGTTTTGGCAATATACAGTTCTCTAGGCAAGGTGTAATCTGGATGAGAACCTAAAGTGGCCCATGTGGTAAATGGTGAATATGGTCCAAATAGCAGAAAACAAATTCAGGTCACCTTTTGCACCTTTGGTTGACATGCAGTAGTGCCCTGGTGCATAACAATCAGAAGTTGGAATTTCACAGTTTGCATCAAAAACAAATTTAACTCACATGATCATTATGACTTAACATTATTGTGAATTACATTGCTCCAATCTAGAGTATACCATGTGATAAATATCTGCCCTGTCATACAGGACTGTGTCAGGTGATATCATCAATAGGGGTTTGCAGTGCAGTGATTCATCATACGTGCATGTGCCACAAACAAAATTCTTTCCACGTTGTTTCCTCTTGCAACACATCACAGTGTTTTCATTTTGAGCCAAGCCAGCAATCTTTTTTCCCCTGCCCCACTACGACGTGGCTTCGCTGATACACACCTCTCTGTTAGGGTTTGTATTAACAGAAGCCAACCCTACCCTGTCAGGTGAAAGTGAGCGATACTGCAGCAACAGTAGGACGTGTGTGACGTGCAGAATTTGCCTCAGGTGAATCTAGAGAGTTCACAGAGAACATATCGTCCTTTCAGAGCAGTAGCGCTGGTATGCTTTACCCATGAGAAACTAAAGAACGAGCTGGGTAGATTTATTTCTAAACAATAGCAACATTCTAACATTAATTAACCGTACAGAACTACCTGAATTATTGCTACTGCTTTGAAGAGCTGCAGTAGGAAAGTCTTTTAAAAGAAAGCTGAAAACAGTACCTGTCTGAGGTGACTTTCAGTTGAATCTACATACATACACACAAGAGAATCTGTGTAGGCCTGTGGAGAGGTTTGGATTTGCATTTTTAGCTCAAGATTTGCATATTTTTTATATATGTCAGATATCTCAGGTGTAATCACAGTTGTGAATATTTTATGGTTATTTAATTTTAGTTTATTTTAATTTGTATCATTTTACAAACTACTATCAATATATTTCTACCTTATTTAGTTGTACGGTAATATTCAAAAAGCTCTCTCAGCTGTTTTTTTCTCTTGTGTGCATTCAGGATGACCTGAAGTCAAACAAAATGACTGACTCAGTCAAATTTAACTCTTAACTTTGTAACTTTGTTAACATTAGCAATTAGGGAATGCTCATATCAGAACAGAGACTTCAGAGGAACAATATGATGGCTACCAAAAGTGAAGCCAAATTATCTCTATTGCCTCCTGGTGGCTGGTTGCAGTACAGGTCACAAACCTCTGCTCTTCTATGTTAGTGGATGTGATGAGCCAAACTAAAAAGTCAAAGTACATATTAAATATTTTTTTTCATAAAGTTTGTTTCTGTCTTTTAAGGTAGTTCTTACACTGATGTTGGTTATAGTGCTCACATTTCTGGTAAGTTTGGTCTAAATTAGTTATTTGATGCCATAAAAACTAGATGAAATGTCAAGCACAGGAATGGACAGGACCTTGATAACATCTCTCCAACACACGATAACTACGGCACAGATTCTGGCTCCTAATGACGTCCAAAGTTAGATGGCGACACCTGCATCTAGGATATTTTTGCATTATTATTGTACAACAGGAAGAAGTCCATCATCGTCCATCTTTAAATGGGCCACATTCTATGCATCAGACCAAGTAAGGTGCCAATACATGACATATTGGTAACTGTCTGGATGCATCCTTTGAAAGATGTTGACTTTCAGTTCTCATAGATTAGAGTACAGTCACTTACACACATTGTAGATCTGGAAAACCACAGCACAAGAAGGGATGTAAATGTATACAACTGACATGAAGCGGAAATGACAAATATACTGTAATTTCACATATACTTGTACAATACGTGAGAAGATATACAGTTTCAAGTGTTGCATACTCAAATCAAGAGATTGTGGTCATGAGTCACTGCCGTTAGTTCTTTGATGGCACCTATACTCATCATGTGAGTCTCTGTCATGCGGTCTGTCACTGGAAGATAATGTGCACTGGCTCTCTGTAGCATCACAACAAGGGAGGTGAACAGTAAAACTGTAGGAACTAAAGTGTGTTAGCCTCTGGAAACTTGTACTGTCATCAAATGGAAAATAAAGAGACTAACAATAAATATCTATTTTAAGATGGAATGTTCTCCAAGGAGAGTGTCTTTTACAAAAAAAAAGAGAGATGACAAGATGTTGTAGTCACAGAACGTGCTCCGAGAGGTTTTGAAATCATGTCACATACGAGTCATCTCACATTCAGCAGGCCACGCTCATTTCCAGTTTACAGATGGGCTGGTTATCAGTAACATGTTTTCTATTGTGCTAAATGGCTCCTGGTAATAATCCACAAACATTGTGTATTTCATTTTGTTGCAATGCACACAAGTGCTCAATGTGAGGGATTTTAGGAAATATAGTCAGGTAAAAAGCATTAAAACATTTTAAATGTTGAACAGAATAAGATCAAAATGAAGGTAGAGACTACTTGTTTTGTTTAGCTTAGTTTAGTATTATGCACTACATTTCTGTTCAGTTTGATCAAGATAAGTGCAGTGTATTGGCCCATAGAATACTTGTTTGTTGTTGTTAGATGTTTACTATAGTACAATATTGTATAGCACTGTTCAGTACAATATAGCTTGGTATAGTATGGAGCAGCACAGTATAGTATAATTTATTGTAGTATAGCAGCTTATAACATATTACAGTACAGTAGAGTATAGTTTGATATAGTATAGTATTGTACTGCATAGTACCTGTTCTGTGACCTGTTTTCAAAGAGTTAGTCATTTAGTGTAGCATGGCGTATAGCATAGTATAGAATAGTACAACACTGTATAGCATAGTTAAGTATAGTGTAGTGTAGTGTGGCATCGCATTACATGTAATAGTATAGTACAGCACTGTATAGAATGGTATAGTATAGTATAGATATTATGAGAAGTGTTGAAACTTTACTTCTCCTTTAGATGATCACTCATTTTTTCCCTTCTCGACATCTTTCCACTCACGTGTGCGCAGAAATCTTAACTTGATCTTAGCGTGAAATTCAGACCAGGTGTGAACGGCTCGTCTGCATTCCTCAGATTTTTCAGTAAACATATAGCAATGTCTACACGCTGCATCGTTCTTTCATTACAAACAGTGAATTTATTATGCTGACAGGTCAACAGACTGTAACAGACCGCAGCTCTTTAATTCCTTGAAACTCAGATTGGGATCATGAATGTTTCTTGAACTCAGAGGGAGTGAGGCATGACTCAGGGAATGTACCCTTACAAGAAACACCCCAGACAACAACATAAAACACACAGTTTGTACATTTTTAGTATTTTCATTTATTATACATTAGTGGAATAGTCATGTATTATAAAAGTATTCTTTATAGAAATTCAGCTGGGTTCTCAGGAACAGGTCCTGCCCCCATCCCTATTTCATCACTGTGAATCATGCACATGTAGGATGTATGCTCATCATGACAAAAAGCTTTGATTCCCGTAACTGCAATTTTGGGAGCGTCCCTTTTTCTCACATTACAAGTGCAGTAATAAAGTCTGAGTTGTGTGCGTCCTGCCCAGTCCACATATGAAAACATTTCCATTCGGTTTCCGTGTATTTATAGAAACTTCCAGATAGATTGGCCTTCATCCATGATGATGACCGTGATATTTTTAAGAGAGTGGAAAAAATGTCAGCCGCAATTAATAATGTAAGACTTATATATTCTGGTAACACAGTTGGCAGCGTGCAAAACTGTTGAGTGTCGTAGGAAAACAGTAAAACATTCAACGACATGGACGTGAAAATGAACTTTGGTAGACTAACTGGTCATGAACTGCAGCAACAGATTTCCAGTCACTTTATGTTAAACTTTAACCATCTCATAAATGACAGACTCTGCTGCAACAGAGTCTGTCATTTATTGTTGGATTCTGCTGATAAACCGGTACTTTGACTTTGTTGCCTTAGATATAATAATAATTTCTATACTTGTGCGACTAATACTGGTTATAGTAGGAATGCTGAAACAAACCTCAGCTTGATTTTAACTTGACAAACAGCTTTTTTTTCTCTCAGCAAATACTTGGTTGTCTTTGAAAAGCACATAAACCTTCAGCATTGACCTCACATTGACAGTTTTGAGAAATGCTTGTCATTACTGCAAGCGCGTCAAGCCCCGGCATGAAGGGTCCCAGCTGCCGTCTGTCCTCATGCTGAGCACACGGCTCCACTCAAACCCACAGCACACATTCCTCACTGACTCACTGTGTGTGTGTGTGTGTTCATCTCTCTGGTCCTCACACAGCTCCGGCCCATGTGTGTTGTCAATGACTCAGTCCCATTATATAATACGATCTGCCCAGCCAGTACTTTAGCTGCCAGTCAAAACACTCTGTCCACCCGTTAACATAAGGAGCCGTCATCAGTTCAAGTTCATATTGGATCAATAATCATTTATTTTCACTCCATATACCTTTGAACACAGCATATTATAACTGTTTTCTTCATTGTCTTAACCCAACAACCAGCATGGAGATAAAGCAAGTGGGTTGTCACTTTACCCACATACACAAACACACACAGCATAATTTCCTGCCACAAACTGAAAACAGGTTTCACCTGCTGATGTCATAAGACCTCGCCTTTGTCAAACTTAAGCAACACCAAGCCACACCCCAGAACTTGTCTCTAGGCTTCTCACACTCACACACACACACACACACACACACACACACACACACACACACACAGAAACAGGTCTACACATTTGTAGTTTCACTGTAGCATGCAGCATGTTTTTTTTTATGTCTTGTATGCTGTTTTCTCCACCACCCATAAATCCTTCTGTACACAAATAATTTTCTTCCTCCTGCATTTGCATTCTCCGCCCCTCGTCAGCACTCCTGTCATCATGTAACACATCAATCATCTACAACAGCAGCAAATTTCCCTGCCGGGTTTTCTTTTGTGTTCCCAACTGGGTTTTTTTTAAAGAATGTGTAGCAGTTGTCAAGTAAATGACGACATGAGTAGGTGTTGAAATCACAACGTTTTGACCCAGTTAGCGTTGCAAAGAAGGTGTTGGTGCTTTCTTGATGATAGATTGAAGATGGCCTAAAGGAGAGCGATAGAGAGCTGGATTATCACCAGTTATTATTCAAAAAAACAAAACAGCAACAACATTTTTCTCACACAACTTCCCTTTTTCAGTTTACTTACCGAGTTATGAGAGCGCCATAACAAATCTGACGGTTCAACTCATATACTGTAAATGTATACTGGGTATAAACTGGAACAAGCTGAAATTTTTTAATTTTCCATAAGGTGACGATGGCAGAGCAACTTGTGCCTCTGTGAGGTTGACATGATGCAGTTATGCTGCACTGATACTGTCACTTCACAGGTGTGACTTGACAAACCCAATCAACATTTTAAGGTGCATGCAAACTGTTGACTGTTCACAATCATGAGTGAATCCATTAAGTCATTAGAGGTTTCGATTGTGGAGAGGGGGAGTAACTGGTTTTAAGGTTGTGGCAGATCAGTGTATATCTGTGACCTGTTTTCAAAGAGTCATCAGTAAGGTGATTTGAAATGTAATTTGTATTCTCAGTTACTTTCCATGGCTTCATTACTTCATACTAACATACACTTATCAGCCATGATTTCAAACCCAGTTACCAGGTGTACTGGCTTGTCTCTGGTTATATTGGGCTACAAAAATAACAATAACATGTTTTCTAATTAGGATTGTATTTCTACTCTGCCACAATTCCATAATAGCCACATGTAATCCCTGTAAAGCCACTCAAACACTACAAGACTTCAGATCTGTGAGTTATATTGAAGAATTATTGAGGATTTGCATGAATCTAAGTAGCCACGGTTGATATTACAACCTGTGTGCTGAAGATTGTTCAGTTTTTGGGGACAGCGGTGCACCCTAATGTTAGTGCAACATAAGCAACCCTGAAATGTGTGTGTTTTCCTGTTTTTCTGATTTGCATAGAGGATCTGGAATGTGACATATGAACATGATCTTTTGTTTTTACACACTGCACACTAAACACACACACATGCTCAATGCCATCCTATTCCAGTTCTACACCTCTGTACTGTTCACACACTTTACAAGAGAGTCTTTCAAAGGCGTCAGCGTGTGTGTGTGTGAGTGTGAGTGTGTGTGTGAGTGTGTGTGTGAGTGTGCGTGTGAGAGTGCGTGTGCGTCAATAGTGGTGTAGTGGGAAATACAAAGTGTATGTGAGAGAGAGGAGCAGAGCAGAGGGACTGAACAAAGGACAGAGGAGTTTCTGTGTCTCTTGCTGTTGGTCTCTATCACCACAGTGACTTATTTATTTAATCATAAAATAAATAATATGTTATGTGAAAATATATCTGGATGTTTCACATGTACAGTGTGTGTGTGTAATTAATGTGAAACGTGTACCTTTACAAATCAAGAACATGAATGTATGTGTATACAAACATAGACTTGGTCACTATGGTAACTCCCAACTCGTTTAGCAAATAAATATATTTGCTCCTGTCTGTTCTGAAGGTTCCCAGTGTCCCTGGCTTTCACCTCCAATCACATAATGTGTCTTGTTGTCCAATATGTTGTTGTTTGACTACAAAATGTATTTTCTAGTAATGAAGGCAATGTTAGATGAAAAATAGTACACTGGCAATGTAAACCTTTTCAAAATGTGGTAATATATCAGCGCAAAATCTAAACCATTCAAATTGGCCCACAACTCCTGAGGGTGATGTCAAATTGATTGATTCTTGTATAATACATATCTAACAGATATATATATCTAACTGATTTATTTAGACTGTTGGTCAAGGCAACTTTTTTGTGCTTAGAGGCTTGAAAACAAATCTTTACCAGCAAAACTGAACATTACATCCTTATGACTATGAAGACAAATATGCAGCAACATTGACCCACTTTAAAAATTTTGGACTGAAACAACAAAAAAAGGGAATCAAAACCTATGGTCAAAACGGATGTACAACTCTAATGATTGTGAGCACTCAAAAATTTCTAGCTCTCTGACTCAGTTCTTGGATATTATCGTACTATTATCACTGCCAAGACACATCTGTGAAACTCCCTTCTTCCCTCATTCTGATCTCTCTCTCTGTCTTTCTCTGTGTGTGTGTGTGTGTTGTTCCGACAGTGCAGCCAAGAACATACTTTTCCTTTTAAAGAAGTCAGGAGGGAAACAGGAGTAAAAGAGTAAGCGTAGGGCAACACTTCTATGGTTTCCAGACAGATACAAAGGTCGGACTGTAGTACGAGACTCTGAGGCGTTATCAGCACAGTTTGGCATGTCGTCCAGCGAGACTGATGAGATTAAAGAAGATAGTGGAACGGCATCAAAGAGGCAGAGCGTCGAGTGACGTCAAAGATCTTCATACTTTTGTTAATGAGACAACGAAACAGTCACACAGAGTCCTGAGGTCAAAGTTATTTTATTAGCATCTGCTCTATGCTTTAGTTGTAGGTCACATCAGTAATGGTACTTGTGGGTTGAGACCGAATATTGATATATAAAAATTTCAATTGCCTGCATGGTTTCCCAAAGCTGAGTCTTCATCATTCATCTCTGTGAAGACTTTGTGCCTTAATGTTCGCCACACATTTCTCTTTGAAACCAGAGGAGGAGGACGAGCCTGAAACAATTGTCATATTTTTCTTCAGCACTGCAGCAGCCAGCCTTCTGCTCTGACAGGGTTAAAGAATGATTCATGGAGAAGAAATACCCAGAGCTATAGCTGGAGCTATAGCAACCCTAACCCTCATGCAGATTGTCTATCATTTAAATTTAATTGACCGAAGATTTATTACCATGACATTTTGTTGGAGAAACATGTTGCTAAAGTGTTGGCATAAACAGAAGAAAGTAAATAATGCACGCAACCAAAACAAACAAAAAAGAACGACATGCAGCATGTGGTATAAAGGAAGTGGTTACTAATGACAGGAATGAAGTAAGAAATGATCTTAATCGGAATGACAAACTGAACACATTCAGAGTCTATGTGAAAACTAAGAAAAATATTTTTACATCTTAATGACAGTGGTATATATTTTCCTTACTGTGCTGCAAGACTTTACAACTCTTAAACAGGAAGGAAAAGGCTTGAAATTAATTGTTTATGAACTTATTCGCAGATGGGAAACAAAGAAAAGTTATGACAATGATCCAAAGAACACACAATAATCTAAACATTATTAATAGATTCAAAAAAGGTTTGGGGTCCTGACAGTGAAGACCCTGTTACCTTTAATCTTCAGAATATTTAACAGAACCTTATAATCTTTGCAGAAGCTAGAAGGTGGATTTTAATATGATTTTAAAAAGAGTCTTTGTTTTCTACGCACTGGAAGGGGGTAAGATATTTAACTTGCATGTGTGTGTCTGTGGGTAAACTCTCAGATTACAGTTTTTCAGCTATAAATCTACACTCTCTGGAATAGCTGAATTTTGAAATCGCCCTCCTGCAGCCATAAAACAACAGTTTTACAGGAAGCTGTCAGAAAAGAAAAACATGAAAATATTTGCCTCTTTCTCCTTTCGCTCTTTTAGGCTCCCTCTCTCCACCATTCTTTTTCCACAAGCAGAAATCTCTTTATTATAGCAGCTTTTCTCTGCTAATAATATCAACTTAAACCTGTAATAAGGCAATGTCATACAAAAAACCTTAAATGTTCATTCTATTATATGTGTTCTACATGTGTTTCTGTATAAATTCAGTTCTCATTCGTTTCCAGGGATGTTTTCGACCTGTCATCTCATGTGAAGGGCAGTTTGTAAACTTTACTACGTACACTCCCGAGCTCATTTCCTGGCAGCCTGAGCTGCAGCCTCGAGCCTCTCAGAACATTTTGTTTCATTTTCCGACTGCGGCTTCCCGTCTTATCCCTCCCCGCTCATTCTTCTCTAACTCTCGACCTAGAGGAAGAGCACTGGTGTTCTGGAAAAATGGGAAAGGAAATGGAGGAGGAGGAGGAAAGTCAGCTGTGTCTGCTCATTCTACTCTACTCTGTAACAACACAGTGTTGCCCAATACTAAAGGGTTTGGTGATAAGACATATTAAAACCACTCCTCCGATACAGTGCAGGTCATGATTTCCTGTAACTTGGATTGCCTAAAGTCTTTCCTGGCAGTACACAGACACAACTACACAACAATACATCAACTGTCCTCTGCTAATTCTGAACTCATGCAACATGCTAGAGGAAGATATTTTCAAATTAGTACTGATCAATACTTATTCATGTTATTTTTTGGGGGGGTTCAATTTTGTTAACTTGGTCACAATGGTCCTAGTGTGTTGCACTACGTGCTTCGCTGCACTCACTTTCTATATAATTTTGTTTGTTCTCTCCTTGTCCCTGTGGACGAGGTTTGTTTTTTTGGGTGTTGTCAGCAGCACTGAAAACTCTGGCTGCGCTCTTCCAGGTTTTGGCAAGAGAACGCCATGATTAAACTGTACCAAAAATATCACCCGGAAAAGTCTGCAGCGTTCTCTCTGTGGCTCTGTGTGGCCCTCGGCGCACACGGGATGAAACCTGAACTGCGAACACAGGGGCAGTCCGCTGTATTTGTGGTGGAATCACAGTGGATACATGCAGCCGCAGGGCCAGAGTGGCAGGAAAGCACCTCTACGCTGATTGAGTCATAATGCACCGAAGGACGTGGATATCGCCTGACACACACTTTGGTGACCTTGAAGTACAAGAGAACCTGCGGCGAAAACACACACACAAACACACACACAGGTCACATGCTGATAAAGCATGCATTTACTCAGCCAGTATGCTGAGGTTTTGAAAGATTGCTCTGTATTTAAACATATTTACAAAAACTAAGTCAGACTGTAATGACTATTTACTACCATTATTAACATATTTGCAGTTAGATAAATGGAAACAATGTTTTATCCAAGTGATAGAGACGCAGCCCCTGTCAAAGCCAAAAAGCTCATAGCATTACTTCAGTTTATTTGTACTATTTTATCAAGTTCAAAGAGTAAAATTACTTTATTTGTGTAACCAATGTTTTTACTTCAAAACAATCTTTCTGCATCACCAAGATGACCTCTGGAAAACATATAATCTGATCAGCCACAGCCTTAAAACTCTTTAAAAACCGGTGACTTATTTCAGTGTTCAATAAATGATGAATCCAGATGTTTGTCCGATTATTTATTTGTAGTAAATATGGTCAGATATTTCACTTAATCATAACAGAAACAAACGTTTGACCAAAACGTACAGATATAATAAAAACTAATTCTTCATTAAAATGTCTAAAAACGACCCATGTTATATATTTTGTTGACTTGTGTACTTACATTATCCAAAATGTTCAATCCCAGTTTTATTCAAGGTAACAAGATGTTTTTACCTGTGGCTCTGTGCTGTAACTTCCGGGTCAAACGTTATATGCTGAGCGTGAATACAATTCCCTTTAATAAATAACCTCATCTGTGAACATGATTTAAGTCGCCCCAAGTAGATTTTCATCATCAGTGGTGGTAAAGACCACTCCCATGATCCCACGCTGCTTCTCGACCTCATCAAACTAGGTCTTTTGTTGTTGTTTTGATTCAAAGGGCTAAAGCGGCTGAGGTTACATATTATAAATTTAACCCTGAGCTAATTTAGTGCTACAACACAAAATGGTACATGAGCGATGATTCATAATTGACATTTGTTGCAAAAATGCTTGAAAAGCTTCGTCTCAAGAAAACACAGATCATGTTCTCACACTCGACAAGAATCTCACCAGTGTTTCCTCTGTTTGTCTCTTACCCTCTGTTTTGAAATCTCCAGTTTGACAGCAAAGGCAAATCTGCTGCATCATCATCAACAGAGCTGTTAGACCTGTATTTAAGACAGAGGTTTCAATGCATTTCGGAGCGTCTGCAGACCAGTAGATCAAACCAGGATCCTTCATGCTCAGTGTGAAGGACTGTGGCATAAAGATGAAGTGAGATCTTTTTTTTTGTGCCCGCATCTGTTAAGTTCCTGTTTGTTCCTGTGGGGGGGAAAATTTGTTTGGGATGTGGATGAGAAATGTATAACTCTCCAGAGAAAACACCATGTAGAATAGAAACACATGTGAAACACACTCACAGACACTCACACACACACACACACACGTACACACACATTCCAGATTTTACTTTGTTACAAGAAACCACCACGTCTGACTCCCCTGAGGCAAAAATGCTGATAAACAACTTTTCAGTTCTTAGCTTGAAAGCACAAGCATCAACTGAAATGCCATCCTACAGTCACAGTAAGGATTTAACGGAATATGAATTATTTCCATTTTTATTTGAACATCTGTCTTTTGACAGAGTTTGGCCCACAGCAGAAATTCCTCCAAAACCACACATCTGCGTTCATAGAGGAAGCAAGATGTTATTTCCTCATATTAAGGGCTTTGGAAAAAAAGAAAGAATAAAGTCTATTTGGACTAAAAATGTCTATGAAAATGAAATGGAAATGATTATGGGAGCATTCAGTAGGTGCTACAAGTCCATAACAGGCATGAATCACTGCAGATTTTCTTAAACTCATAAAAAACAAAATGAAGTGAGCACTTTTTTTGCAGCTTTTTCATATTTGTTTATATTCTTGAGTTTAGCTGCATCACGCCTGATCAAGCCTTGAGGGTTAACCCTGCAGAAACAAGTCGAACCAGTCCAGCGTCATGCCACAGGCTACACCTCAGTGCTGAGTACATCTTTAACCCTCTCACTGTGGAAAATTCTGAGCTTACTGTAAAACTGAAGGTGATGTCTGCCAAGATTTTTATATATACCTATATTCAATCTATATAATCACAATGTACTGGTTAGATTCAGTCTTGTTTCCTTTTTATTCATTCCTTCAGATCTTCCCCTGATGCATCTGTTCTTCTGTGTGAAGCGAGAACTCAAATTTCACCTGATGGCTTTATCCATAGTGGTGTGTGATAGAAAAAGTGTTGTATATAGAAGTGCTGTATGAATGTATAGAGCACACACAAAATATTCAGACCAGTCATCAGCCCTCACTTTGACCTGCCAGATTACTGGTAGTGGAGTTCATGCACACAACGTATGGATTGATGTAAACAGAGCTACGGGCAGTCGTTGCAACATGTGGGGGATTTCTCAAAGTTCCTAAACTGCCATCACAGGGAAAAAAGTGAACATGTGAAAATTATTATTAATTTTATAATGTTATGTATCTAGCTCTCATACTACTATTATTATTGACGTACGCAATACTAAATTGTGTAAATGTATGTGTTGGATTGTTGTTTCTACCATTTCTGGGTGCCAGGACAACATAGTTAACACTTCATTTCAGTCAAATAAAGTAATAGTCTGGCCTTAACTCCTCTGTAGAAGTAGAGTTACCCTCATGGTAAAGTGTTTGCACGGTCACTGTAGTGCAGTGGGCGCAGTGCATGGGTCTAAAGTCCACATCTACCGGCAAATATCCTACACAGAAACAACCTTATCTGTTACATGACATATATGTGATAACGGTGGAGACACTGTGTACCTGCTGCTCCATAGACTGTATCTGGAGAGTCAGGTACTTTCCCTCGAACCCACCTCCCAATCAGAAACCTCTCGCTCACTTTCTCTCCTCCCTCTTCATCCTCCACGAACATCCCTCCATCCCTTCATTCTCTCTCTATCCTGACGAATCGCCTGGTAAACTCGGTCGCACGAGCAGCCGCCAGGTTCATCACATGTTAAATCTGCTACAGGGCCGCTGCTAAGTAACTGCTGAGCCTGTAGCTGCTTATGTGTGCAATGTTTGGCCTGTCACCATAGCAATGTTATGGGAGGGTGAGGTTAAATATTTGCAAAGTATCACTTATTAGAGGCACAGGCTGGTCAAGCTATAGTGACCAGGGCCTTTATAGGGGAAACTGGGCCAAGGATAGAGGGATCACAGGAAATGAAAAATAAAAGGCGAGAGATGATCGATTCTTTCACTTTAAATATATAAGCACAAGCTACCAAATCTTTTATATGCCTTTTATTACCATTATCATCACAGTCGTCAGCATAATTTTTTGTTTCAGCGAAATGGAAACCTGGGCAGTGTCCGGTGTTGACCTCACCTGGCTGGCATCATGAGCCACATGATCGTGACTTGGCAGTTTGCAGCCATCCAGGATGAGTCAGAGAAAAGTTCCCCAGGTTCCCTCTGAGTGGTAATGACCACAGCTCGTGTTTTCTCTTCAGAGAGGAAATCCTGAGGAATGAAAATAAACCAGGCTCAATAAAAACAATGTCTTTTCAGCATTGTTCCAAAAGTTCTGTATGCATAAGGAGAACTGCTGAAGCTTTCGATTGTTTTGAACAGTAGGACCACCTACCTTTCATAATTTATTGTATATCTCCATACATAATAAAGAATAACATATGGATGTTATTCTACACTTAAATATTCTATCAAGCTCAGGGTGGGATGTAATGAACTTAGAGAAAGCTGTATTTGAGGTACCTTACTTTTCAGATTCAATTAATTCATGTGTAAATACAGTAATTTTACTCAACTACATTTATTTGGAAACTAGATTTAGTTCTTATTCAGAATTTACACCAAAAACATATGATCAAGTTCTAAAATACGACCCGTTCATGAACTTTAGTTATAATCTCATTTACAATATAAGATCATCTGTTACCACATTAAATACATTCTTCTGATTATATGTCTGTATGTTTAACTAGGATTTTGACTGTACGAGTAAATGATAAAAATATTTTACCACTGATCAGAACCATCAGTAACATTGGAATGATTTAGTTCAAAATAAAAGTGTTGCTTGATGTTGATTCTAGATTGTTTTATCCTCTGGGGAAGCAACATTTAAGACATTTATGAGACCTAAAAGTAGCTCCTGGGACTGTCTGTATGTTGTCGACCACGGATGCAGTCTGCTGATGCTGTTCAATGTAATGACGACGCTAAAGTTGATAAACACAGACCTATATCAGTTAATGATCCATCTATACAGCCTGGTCACATTACACAGTTGCAGGGCACAGAACGCACATTGAGGATGTGGGATATTTTCTGTGTGACCTTCTCTCTGTCTTAAATGTTTTACAGTAAAAACACTAAATGAATTCACTTTATTCAAGAGGAAAATTTGTCAAAAATGTTTAAAGTTAATGTTTGGTTTTGGGTTGATTTTGAAAGGAATACAGTTTGTAGAAAAAAAACGGAGTTCTTCAGCTGTTGCACGAATGTAGTTTGGATATTTCTAAACTCACGACCTATGACCTCCATATCTCAAATTATAGATTTTCCCATAGTATACGCATACCTCACACATAACTCATGTGATCAAGCCCAAACATGTTAGGAACCTACATTTCACACTTTAATGTCTTCTGAAAAACCCATTGGAAAACTTGGCATAGAGCACCCACGCCACCGTCATCAGGAATGCTTCTTTACTCGCGTGTGTGTGTGTGTGTGTGTGTGTGTGTGTGTGTGTGTGTGTGTGTGTGTGTGTGTGTGTGTGCCCCTCCCTGTTAAGGGAGACTTTCCATGCAGCTGAGGCAAGAGAGAGAGCAGAAACAAGTAGAGCAAGGTAACCAAAACACACACAGACACACTCAAACACACAAACATACTACAAACACGCATCACTATCATTTGCTTCCACTGCCTCATAGCCAGTTTGGGTAAAATCTCATGCAACATTGAAATAAATTTTCCATTGTATCTAACAGTGTCAGAGTTATATTACAAAGATAATGTTTATTTAACTCACTAATTAAAAGATGAGCAATGAGTTTGGCTTTAGGCACAGACTAGTGGGTGTGATTTTCACTGGAAGTGGCTTATAGTGTAATAAGGAAATATTCAGAGTGTTGTTGAGATAAAACATCAAGTGTGTAATACGGATCAAATAATAATAATAAATGGATCAAATAAAAATGAGGATGGTCCTTTTTTTGAGCTTCACACACTTGAACCATAAGATCATATAAAAACATTAATTCAGTATGAGTAAACTCACGGCTGTTATTTTACCAGTGAGACTCTTACACATGTATAGAGAGGAACGATGTGGTTAAATGGGAGGACTTGAATTTCTTGAAGCAGAAGTGGGAACTTAGTACATTTACAATATCTACTTATATATAATGGATTTTATTTTAATATTGTATTGCTTCTATCAGATGACAGCTGTAGATACTTTTTAAAATATAAGATTACATTATAAATAGACATATAAATATATGAAGATGGTAGTCACGTGTAACATTGAAATACTTATTAATTCATCAATAATTAAAATTGATTACCACAATGACAATACTATACTACTACAACTCCTACTGCTACTTATTTCAGAACAGTGTTTACTAAGTGAAAAGTTTGTGTAATTCTAAAATTACATTTTGAAATACTGCTTACAATTAAAGGTAAAAAAAAAGAATAATAATTAAAAATAAAAATCGTCTGTATATCAGTTTCTTCAAGTCTCAGACTATATCAAATTCCAAGGACCTAAAGCAGAATTTCATACCTACATTTTAGTTTGATAAAGGACATTTAGTTTAACTTGACATAACACACATTTAGGATTCTTGATGTTTCTTGTGGTGGCAACCCTCCGTTTACCATTAATCACAGGTTGGTTATTATCGTTGCAGTGAATTTTTTATGATTGCAAAACATTTGTGCAGCATGCACTGTCATTGCCAGGACTTCACATGACTCATGTGAGTGGGTGACACATGAAAATAATCTACTCACCCGATATGCTTTTTCAGCACAAATGCCTTTATCTCAGAGAAAACACAGAAACTGATACGTATGTTAACATCAGACAATGTAGGCTACTTGATTTATTACATTATTGACTCTAACTTTCTTTTAATTGATCTTTTTTTTTATCTTTCCGCTTTGTCAAGTGCCTTATTTAATTATTGAATCATAAGCTGATGTTTTGGTCAAATAAGAACGTGTTGGTGTCATAGGTCTGATCAAATGATAAAGCTATAATACTATATATATATATAATTAATCTAATGTAGACACAGTGAAAACAGCCCTTATCAAGTGTGTATATACAGTACTTACCAAAACACACAGGATCAGATAACACATCCTCACACACTAACTGTGTTACTGTATGATATGTTCTTTTGGGAGTTATCTGACATTTGAAGATGGAGATTGACTCATTTCTATTGCTGGTCCTGAAGTTAAAAAAGAGAAAAATAGTGTAAATGTTCCATAATCACATTTTTTTTTAAATATGTGACAGTATCAGATAAATCATTTAGAAATGAGTAGCAAGTGAAGACACTAGACAGAACAAAGTATTAGATTTAAAGTATTAAGTTAGATCACAACATGTCCATATACATATGAATAAAAGATACATGTAAAAATATGTACATTCTAGTGTACAAATAGCTAATTGAGACTCTTTTGTTCAGGTTCATTTTGTTTGGACTGTTTCGCCTTGTTGCTTATTTCATAGTAACGTGAAACCCAAGGGTTTCGGCCTTCCAATCTTCAATACCTCTGTTGATGAGTGGAAGCCCTAAAAATCCATGTCATTGCTCTGTATTAGAGCTCTCAGTGTTAAACCACAGAAACCAAAGGAAAAAAAGGAAAAAAGTAGCTGCATATGTTCTGGGAAAAAACTACAACCAAAAGATAAGGTACAGTAACTAATCTGCTCTCTGTGGGTTAAAAACACTGTGATTTCTAACACTTCCTGTAAACCCACCATTAGTCACAGTGTGTATACTGTAAATAAATGGCTGTCCACATTGCTCTACTTCTGCTGCTGCGGCTCCACTTCTGTAGGATGTTGAACAATGGGGCCCAAACAAACCATGATAACTTGAGCTGGGATGAGTTGTCACTCTCTGCCAGATGGAACTGATGCACATTTATCTATGAGACCATTTATATACCATCCTAACCCCAATTCATTGCTATTTTACAGTGGTATTATCCTTCACACTCTTATTAGTTTCATGTTTTACTAACTGGCTTTTAATTCCATCTTGTTTTCCACTAATTAACATTTTTTATCTTAATTGTATGTCCTCATGTCCTCTATGTAAATTGATTGTTGTTCATTGACTGTTATTATTGTGTATTTCCTGTTTCCTGTTTCAACATTAAAACAGATCAAAACGTATTTATGTGGTCAAATATTTAATCAATTCAACTATATATGTTTTATTGTAATCCTAACCTTGCTTTTTAAACATGTTATTGAAAAGTGCTATATAAAGTCCTATCATACATGTGACTGTATGTCATTGTATGTAACTGCAACTGCCAAATACAGACACTGACATCGGTCCACTCTCCACTTGACTACTTGCTCTAACACAATACTGCCATGTTTACAGTGTATACGTACAATTCTAACAGTGTAATACCTTCAGTCTCAAACCCCTAGGTGGAATCATTTATCTGGATTTAATGTCTGTGTTTTTAAGGAATATTTATAGGATATTATTTATCAGAATACTTCCATCTATCTATCTGTCTATCTGTCTATCTATCTGTCTAAATAAATAAATACAGTTTATAATAATAATAATTATCATTATATTACAAAGTAATGCAGTACATCCTCAAATGGAGAGAGCACTTAGGTCCTTTGTTTTAGACAAATAAAACTGAAACTTTTCACCCAGCTGGCTAAAAATACACACTCCTTTTTCTTTTCTCTGCTGTCGCTTTAGGACCCGCCCCTCTCTGAGCTCACCGTGAAACCTGAGGCAGGGGGCGGGTCATCCGGGAACATAGCGAATGGAAACTCCTCCCTGGGAAGGTTCACTGTCTGTATAAAAACCCGCCGGAGCGATCAGAGACACAACTTTTGTCTGGACACAGGTATCGAACATTGAACCCGTGGATCAGAGCTGAAACATTCGTCTCCTCTTTCTTCTTCTTCCTTCTGCCAAAGAGGTACAGCATGTCCGAAATGCTCGACGACATCTTCACGAAGGTGAGACCAGAGTTTGAGAGTTTTTCTTTTTTGTTGTGGAAAGTAAAATGGAGCTGGAGCGGGTTAGAGCTCTGTGCCTCCCGCCCTGAACTGTTTTTCTTGCTGTTGTTTGTTTACCTCTGCTCCTTGTATTCCTGTAATCTGACAGGGAAACTGTTTTTAAACTTCCTTAACTCTCAGAGGATTTCCTTTTTAGTGTGAAAAATATACAGATAAGGGAGGAACATTCTTCTGTTCGAATAAATGTGAATATTTTTGAAGAATAATCTATGACATAAATAGTTCTAAATACAGTGATCAAAAAATTACAACTGTTAAACTGTGTTATAATATAGTTTGTTTTATATAAGTGTGGATGTTTGGATCGTAACAGTTTGAATCCTCTTCTACAGAACTTCCTGAACTTGACCCTGGACGATGCCTTACTCGCCAAACAGACTCAACACAAAGTCCCAGGGCAGAGTCGCCTGAAGCGTTCGCCCTCCCTCTTCAACCCCCCTTCCACTCCCGAGTCCTCCAACCACAGCTTGAGCACCGAGCACGTCAACGGGGATGACAGCGGCAGCTCTCTCTGGTCTTCCAACATCTGGGGCCAGGCCCCCATCTCCAAACCGAAGCAGCCAACCTTCAGGCCCGACCGCTCCATGAGCTTGACGGAGTCCAGCAGCAGCCTGCTCTCCTCGTTCGGACAGCTGAAGAACCTGGAGGCTTTTCCCTTGGGTCCTGCGACGAATGTGGCACCCCCGCCGGGCTTCCCTCCCTCATCTTCCTTCTTAGCCCAAATCCAACCAACGCTGTCCTCTAACCGTTACAAGACTGAATTGTGCCGCGGCTTCCAGGAGACTGGCAGCTGCAAGTATGGCAGTAAGTGCCAGTTTGCCCACGGTGAGGAAGAGCTCAGAGGACTTCACCGCCACCCTAAGTACAAGACCGAGCCGTGCAGAACCTTCTACAACTTTGGTTATTGCCCCTACGGCTCACGTTGCCACTTCATCCATGAGGAGAAAATCAGTGGAGGTCCATTACCCTCCAAATTCTCAAACCAGCAACAGCCAAATCCCACAGCTCCCACTGGTCAGAATCCACGCCACCAGATCCGCCAGAGTGTCAGTTTTGCTGGTTTTCTGGGGGCTTCACGCAGCTCATCTCCTCCATCATTCCCTTCATCCTTCAACGATCTTAACCTGGGCTTCAGCCGGGCTCACTCTGTTTCTCCACCTCCCGCTGAACTCCCAGTGTTTGCCGACTCCCCTGCAATGGGAGCAGCATTCCAGTTTGGCAACCATCAGACCCGAGCCAGCGCCGGAGACATCCACAACATTCCTCTCATCCAGGAGCCAAAAGCGTCTCGCTGTGTGTGTGGCCATGGGAATAACTTTAACAGCAACAACAGCAGACTGTTTAGCAACATGGAGGCAGACGGGCACCACCAGGACAGCAGCATGCTGTTTCCTGGCTCTGGAGGCCACGGCGCTTTCGTGAAGTCAGCTGGACTCCAGCGTTTCTCCTCTGAGGACTCCCTGGAGGACAGCTACAGCAGCTCCAGCGGAGGCTCCAGCGGTGGCTCCAGTGGAACCGAGTCCCCGACGTTTGATGGGTCAGCCACCAAGAGGCTCACTGTGTTCGAACGCCTGTCCCTGTCTGACTAAGAGGATGCGAAGGGAAACAACAGAAGATAACTGTCTGGACTTTCTTCAGAACCAGATCTGATCAGGACAAGTCAGCTTTAGATGACACAATAACACTTAAAACGTCTTAATTTATCTTTGTAAAAATGGACAAGCTACAAATACTGAGATTAGTACCCAAATGTTATCAGACTCTATTTTTATACTTCAAAAAATATTATGTAGCCTATCAGACCTTTGTATGTGGTCTTCCATAAGAGCTAACTCCTCTGCAGGTCCGGACAGCACCAGTAAATAGTCTGGTTTGTAAATTGTTGATTAATTCCAGTGCCTTAATGATAATATTTGCTCTCAGTGCCACGAACAGTATGTTTGATTCTGTAGCCTTAATCAGTGAGACCTGACGTGTGTCATTGATCCCATTTTTATCTGTGAAATGCACTTTACAGCTGATTCAAATGGGAGAAACTTTCAAATCTCCCAGTAGCATTCAACCAAAGCTTCATACTTCACTCTGCCTGTGTGTATGTCTGTGTGTGTGTGTGTGTGTGTGTGTGTGTCTGTGTATATGCATGCGAGGGTGTGTGTAACCATTTGTCTGAATCTGCCTGGGGTGCACCAGTAAATAAGTGTCAGAATGCTTAAAGATCAAAATGGTAAAATGAACGTCAGTGAGTTTAGAGTTAAATATTATTATTTTTATTAGATTTCCTTCTGTAAAACGTTCTGTTGGCTAATTTGTACGCTGCACCCCGTCCCCCTGTTTGTTTGAAAACCTGGTTCAGGGACTTTTAACACCACAGTATTCCTTTTGGTTATTGGTTGCCTTGTGTTGTTTAACTTAAAAACTAATATATTTATTATGATATTTATTTGTGTTTTACGAATAAAAAAAAATGTATTTTGTACTTTATTTATGGAGAAATCTTTCAAGGTCTGTGAATTACCAATGTGAGCGGGAAAAAAAGAGAATCTTATATTTTTAATTGCCTGAAAGGGACAAAAATAAAATCTGAATGTATAAAGAAATGAAACTGACTCATTTGTTTTTTTCTGTGAGAATTTGATATGCCCTCATTTTGCCTTCCAGAAAAAATAGGCCACAAAGATAATACATTTTTTTATAAATTGCATCTGCGCATGAATAGTGAAGGATTTTACTCACCCAGGGAAAGTATTGGGAAAAATAAGGTTATAGACTTTGCCTTGAATGCGGCATGTTATCAATGCTGACATACAATTAAATGACACGTTATAAGCAGTAAGTGGTTTTAAGACTCGACCATTTTCAAGCTACATTTTTTTTTTGAGGTAGAATCCAACAGTAATCTCTAATCTTTAATAAAATGAATTATTTGAGATTGTTTTAACCAACATGAAGGTTGTAGATCAATTCAAGACATTTCAAGACAGCACATTTCAGCCTCATATTCATAAGGTTTAAATAACCTCTATTGTTTTACAACGGAAACGAGGATTGCATGTGGAGACCCTGTCTTCCTCTCTCCTGCTGTGTTTAGTGGCACACATCGTCTTTGTTGTGTAAACAGTGCAGTATTTAGATCACCTCACGTACGCACACCATCACACAGCCTCTCATTTCCAGGTAAAAGCTGCAATGTTTTCAGTGATGCTCCAAATTTCTGTAACAAATTACCTCCATGATCTCTACAAATACAGTTTACTTGCGTCAAATTTTAAGTGGTTGTTCATGGGTCAGGAGCAGGAACCTAAGCTCTAAACGCTATATTAGAAATGTTCAACATTATGGGGATTCCACACATTCCCAGACTTCATTAGGCTAAATGGAAAAATACCTCTGGATGAATTAACAGTTGAAAATTAGCAGCTGATGTCAGCGTCTCCATGTTAAATCTACAAAAACCAATACACAGACTTCACAGGTGGCTCATGGCTGTACCAGCCAACCAGTCTACAGACCGGGGATGACTTGAGTTTAGTCATTGGCAGACACTACTCATTTCGCTGAGCCTGAGTAAATCACAAGAGAAGAATAGGGTAAAATCCCCAAATCTAAACAATAGACTCTGTACAAAGATAGAAGACATGTGTCATGACTCTGAGCCCTGAACTCTGAAAAACAGTGTAAAAGGGTTTTGGATTTTCTGTTTTGGGGCATTTTAGATCATGGACACTATCTTGTTCTGGATTTGGGTTTGGTTGAGTTCTATATTGTCCTTGTGTGCCTCCAGCTAGATTTCCTACCTTTGTCCTGTTTTCCCGCCCTTGTGGTCGTCTGAACCTGTTCCATGTGTGTTTTACCTTTACCTGTGCTTCCCTTTGTCTTTGTTAGTTGGTCTTGTTCATCTTGTTCTCTATCTGTTGTTTGTGCCAGTGCTTTTGCTTCTCTTAGTGTTTCTCCGTGTATAAGATTATTTGGACTTTAGATTTTTTTTACCCTGTCTTTTTCTGCAAGAGCACTTTCCCCCCCAAAACGTATCTCCTGCATTGGGGTCTACCTGTTCGTTACATTGCGACAAAGTATTTTGGCTCATTTCTTGACAATGCGAGGAAGTGGAGATGAATCATCCATCTTTGTTAACAGTCTACAGTCTTAATCTATCAGCTAAATGCTTATATATCAGCTTAATGTATCAGCAAAGACACCCCTGTTTAATATTTGGGGCTTTTGGTTGACAGAGAATGTCATGGGGTTAAACGCAGTCTGCTTTCTACACTGGAAACTTTCATCTGCTGTTATTTCCAGCCTTCAACCCATTTGATTGATCACCTAAGCGTCCTGAGTTTACTTAGTCGACAGAGGTTTATGGTCTGAATGACAGAAAACCTGTTTAGGACATGTGGGGTTGTGTAACGCACATTTGCAAGTTAAGCAGAAGTTCATGAAAGTACCCTGTTGCAATATCCTCTTTTTATTCCCTGAGAGGTCTTACGTTGAACAACCAGTCACCACAGCCACCACCCTTGAACTCTATGTAGCAAGGAGGCAATCTGGATACAGTGTAACAGTTTCGGCTCATGGTAACTGAGAAACAGACACAAACACAAACACAAGGGATTTCTAAAATATTTGATGATCGGGTCCAATTAGTGTGAAATGGTTTGAGATTTTTCTCACATGTTGTACTTACAACATTGCCCAATCTTTGCTGCGCGAGATCATAGTTCTGCTGTTTAGACTTTTGTAGTGTTTCCTGACTGACACGTGGGGGCTTTTTAAGATCTCCAGAGTTTAAGACATGGTCTTACTGGGAGTTCTTATTTTCCATCCAACCCTGTGGCTAACTTGTACTGCTCTCTCTCACTGTGTAAGCATGTGTTATGAGCATGTGGAAGAGATCGGATTCTGCACCTCAGCCGGTTTGGATCAATTCGTAATAAATAAACTCCTCTATTTTTGCCCCTAGTGTCTGGTTGATTTAAGCTAGTCTCAGCACTGTCATTGGTCCTCATCCTCATCCACACAAACTCTGGTGTAGTTTGTTTGTGATGAGAGAACACATGGGGGCTCCACAACAAGTGTGTGTTTGTGTGTGTGTGTGGATATGTGACAAAAATAGTGGGTCATTAGGATGCTATCCGATCCCCTACACACTGCTATTATCCAATATCATTAGGTAACTATGGTAATGAGTCAGCGTGTTAATAAGTGAGTCTGGGGATTTCCCCTAAAATCCTTCAAACAAAGGTGTGTTGTGATACAATACAATTCTTAATTCAAAGATTTGAGTCCTTTCTTACATATTTTGTTGAATTATATCCAAGGTAACAGGATGTTTCTTTTTGGTCACTTTTTAATTGTGTCACATCCTCTTACCCATGCATTTGTCTCGCCTCTGCCGTAACTTCGGGGAAAATGACATAAAATGACACAAAAAACACTCTGCCAGACAGTTTGCCAGTCAGCAGTTTTTTAGTTCCGCTGTTTATGTCACATTGGGTAATGGATCACTATTATTTATTGTGTTTGCTGTGTAATGTGAATACAGTTTTATACATTACCTCAACATGAGTAATTCACATCAGGTAATATTTCACCAGCAATGGTAGTAAAAGCAACAACTCCCATAATCCAACACTGCTTTACGACGTCATTAAACAAGGTCTTTATACTGTAGGTGTTGTTTTTGATTGCCTGTGGCTGAGGCTGAGAGGGTTGGTGGTTCGATCCCAGTCTTTCCCATTTGAATGCTGAAGTGGACTTACCATATATAATGTTATAATATATGCACACACACACACACACACACGTACATTGGTGTTTATATTGTACATACCAAACATAAACTGTATTTACAGGTGGACGACATGGCAGCTTCCCAAAAGTGAAGCCAAAGCTTCATAAACCCGACCTGCTCCATGTTAGTGGATTGGCCAAACTAAAAGGTCAAATTACCTGTCAAATGTCATAGAAGGTAGTTCTTATCACACTGACGTTTGACAGCTGAGACTGACTCCTGATTGGTTAAGTGTATGTATCGGCAGGACCTCGTTACCACGGCTTCGTCCCCCCGATCACTACTGCACAGACTCTGGTGTTCAGCAATAGAGGGAGGAAGTGGAGCTGCGTCGTCCATCTTTATGAACAGTCTATGATACAAAATATGAGTGAAATAGTGACCTCCGCTCTAGACGGATATCTCATCCTCATTCACTCCATTTTGCCTCTGACCACCGGAAAGGTTCAAAAACCCACCAACCACAGTGGAAGGGTCACAAATGGGAGTACATGTTTTCAGTGCTCAGTTATTTTGTAATCAGTCAGCATGAACACAAAAATATGTCATTTCTTGAATGGAGCAATGTAATGCAATGTTTTTATTGAGACCAAACCAAGTAACCAAACTACGCCCCTAAGGGTGTTTTCAACAATGTTAATAATCTTCTACATAGTGTTTGTCTGTGTTTCTACCTTAAGGTAAACACTTTAAGGCCAAAAAATGTTGTATACATATACATACACATGTGCTTTAAGGTAGCGTTTAGGCTCAGTTTCCATATGACACAAATTTGTCTGTATCACACACTAGTTAATGTGTATCTGGGTTTTAGACACTGCTATGACCGCTTTACTGTGCATTGTGTCTTTAAAACTGGTTTCCCTTTGGACCGGTGGCAGGATGTGTTGCTATGGTGATGGACGATGACCACTGAGTGTAAACAGTAAAAGACAAAAAAGAAGGGATCAGGGAGCTGTTTGTGTGTTTATAAATATTAACCTCCCAGTCTAAGCAGACTGGTTAAAGTTCCACAAAATACTGTAGACTTGAGTCATGTAGCATGACAACAACTTCAAATGCGTTATCCTTCATCATAATGTGTCTCAATCTCACTTCATGTGTAAAATAATGTGCTAAATGAATCAGATAGATGATATGGAAAAGTAATTTACTGATAAAGTTAATATATTAATATAAAAGATCAGAGAACAGCACTATTGGTGACAGTTAAATTATCTGGGAAGTGGCTACTTTAAGTATTCACTATTATTAATCTATTGTTAATTTTTTATTCAGTATCACTTTATATTGCTCTAATCCAACTGTTGCTACAGGTCAGTCTTTATACACCACCACTTTCTGTGGAATCATTAATGATCAACCACAAGGTTGCTGGTGTCAAATATTTCCCTTTACCTAAGTCACCTGATTCTGAGCACTGTACAAACACACACACACACACACACAAGCCTCAGAGATAAAGTTCAGACCTGGGTGGAGAACTGTTGAATTGAGGTAATTACATATGATGTAGAGTAAAGTTGAGAAGGAGAGAGAGAGATTCTTATCCAAAGATAACATTAAGCAACAGTCTCAGGACAACGGTGTCATTCATGCAATTCACAGCTGCAAGAAAAGAAAATCTTTCCATATTGGTCCTAAAATGAGTTTTCTGTCAGTGATCTGCTTTCAGTTTTGCTGCTGGATAAATTCTCTAGATTAACACACGTAATCATAGTTCTACCTGTGCATTGTGTGTTTGCATGCTTGTGTGTTTGATGTCAGTCTGGATTTTACTCCTGAATACCGATCCTTCCCTCTTTTTCTGTCATAACCTGCAGATTAAGCATTGCGGTTGAGCAATCTTTACACTCCAAACCTTCGTCAACCATTCAGAGAATGACGGAGTGCATTATGTAACTGTTCCGTTACTAACTGGGTCATTGGAAAGCTCTTCAGTGTTTTCCTTGGAAAAGATGTAAGGCCCGGTGGGTTAATGCACCTTAAATGCTGTAAACTGAGCTTTGAGCCAATACTCCACCTGAAACGTCCTCTTCAAATGACAGTTGCCAACAGTCTGAAGTGTGAAAAAAACACCCAACTTTATGGGTGTGTTTTTTTGGGAGTGTGTCTCCAGATGATTACCTTTTAGAACTGATCAGTCAAAGGATAAAGGTCAAGTTTGAACTGAATTATAGGTTGGAGAGATCTCAATTATATTATGATCAAAATATTATTATTGCCCACATGGTAAGTGAAGCTTTGAAGATGAAGTCACAATACAGACAGCAAATGTTGCCATGCCCTTTTCCAAGGTATCTCTACATGTTATAGGACTATAGACCTGACCTATAGCTTATATTGAAAAATAATTTATGATCGTATGGTAGGACGTCATCATGACATCACTATGAAGTCCGAACATTTTTCATTCAGTGTAAATTCAGTAATTAAGTTATGTTTTGGAATCAGTTAGATTAGAAACACAGTCTTCAAAATTAACCAATCATAAGTCATAATATATTTATGTAATTATGAAATGGCACAAATAGTATAAGTTAGCATTGCCTGGTTGGCATATTTACACTCTTCAATGTTGAATTACTGCCTCCTACTGTCCTACTGTTATCGGTTTACACATTTCACACATTTGCAATTTTTTGACTCTTACAGTATATATATAAATATATTCATATCTTTGTATTATAATTTATAATCCTGTAAATAATCTCTTCCTTTGACTCGGTGATGATAGTGCCTCTCATCAGCTTCTATTTATCTATCTCATTTTAAATACCAGACACAGACACACCAACTGTCACTTTTCGAAGAAAATCTGCATTAAAAACCTGTAAACATTATTAAAATAATCTTTACTGAGCAGCTACAACATTAAAACCTGTTTTATCTCGTGGCTGATCAGTGTATCGATCACTGATCACAGTGTTTTATCAGAGCACACAAATCAATAACAAATACTGAGTATCACTCAAGCATAACAATAGTGAATACCAGTTAAATGAATAAAACTGATGACTAACTTTCTTACTTATTTCTGAGTGGCTCATGATAAAATGAGCAATATGCAAATATTTTGTTTGAATGAAGTGAAAAGGGAGATAGGGCTACAGGTGATAGTTCATGGTAAACAGACTTCATGCATAAGGGTCATGCCTGCTGTGCAAACAGATTATAATCAATTTGTCAAATCATGTCTCTTTTCTGCTCAACCACAAAATTACTTACTTATTTCACTAGAAGTGGGTGAGGAGAGACTTTGAGAAATAAGTAGAAACAGCAGTCAGTCAGACTGAAGAGGGAAGGAAGGAGGAAATGTTTGAGTAGTGACATCACAGCAGCCGAGTGGAAGTGCTATCCTTTTATAGCCATGTTCTCTCTCTCCGCCGCATTCCTCAGCTGCAGAGCTCAATCTACTCCTCCTCCTCCTCCTCCTCCTCCTCCTCCTCCTCCTCCTGCCCTCATTTCATCCAACATCACAGCTGTGACGCAAACATGGGGAACGGCAAGGGGATAGAGAAGACGGAGGATGAAGGGGGAGGAAGGCAGAGGAGGAAGGAGGAGGGGGGTAGAAGTTGGTAAACTAGAGGAGGCAGAAAAAAATCTCCCTAAACTCCCCTCTCTCCCAGCCCTCCTGACCACTTCTCTTTTCCTTTGCTCCACTCTCCCTTGCTCAGCTTTTACTTTCACCGGCTGGTGTAATTGAGCGCCGGTGGTAGAGCTGAAGGAATTCACGACAAAGTGCTCTATATTTCCTAATTCACAGGAAAACCATTCAATAAATGTGCATTGAAAACCCCTCTTTGACTCCTAGAAAGGCCTTGGTGGAGTGTAATAAGATTTTGAGTTAGATTCAAAAACAAACCTCTGTCCTTTATGTTCGTAGCAATGCTAATAAAAAAAAGTGCATATACAAGTGAGAAGACGTGACTGTCAAGGTGACATCCAGGTGATGAACCCACCTGTGTGAACGCGTCATAAACTAATTGCAGTGACCTTCTCATTGTACGGAAGAAGAAGTGAATCTAGATGACTTTGTATAAGTAACCTACAAAGCAGAAACAGCTACCACTGGCTGTGGCGCAGATATTAAAGGTCCTGGATGGAACCCAACTCAAGGTGGAGTCTGACAGACCTGATTTATTAAGACATGAAAAGTGCAACAATATGTGTTCACACAAATAAACAAAAATGTCGACAAAACAAGTGTTTCTTTAGATGCTGTCACACTCCCCAGGGCGGGTTCTGGAAGCAGAGGAGAACCAAACATCTAACAAACCATTTTATTCTCATAGATGATCATTTATTTTGAGAAAATGCTGCTAAAATATTTAATTTAATGAGCCGAACACATTTTGCCTCCCTGGATCAGTGACAGCATGGCACAAGTTTCATTTAACTTTAGATTTTCCCTTAGTGATGTGTGCCACCCAGCAGATGTTCATGCGGTTGGTATCAGAGGGTACAGACCACACAATGGTTGTCCGGTTTGTAGGACTTGTTGGTAAATGATATCTTATTAAGATATCAGTTGTGTGTCTTATTGCCATAGACGTCAAAACCTTTATGAACTTCGTACCTGATGTGATGGGTTGCATCAACTGTTGGGCAGAAGAAGAAAGTCCCCTCAGACAGTTTCACATCTGTTTGTGTTATTAAAATACATATTTCACAACAGGCTGGCCCTGAACACGTTCACTGCACGCTTCCTGTTCACGCTCAGTACATGCTTCTGCTTTTAGACCTCACACTTCCTGTTTTTTATGTCCCTTTTAAATGTGGTATGAAAATAAATGAGCCCTGCGTCAGTGCATTTATCAACCACAGACGTGTGACCTACACAAGAGAATAATAACATCTTTATGTCATGGAGAATAAATATTTTTATACAGACATCAGCAGAGGAAAGGCACAGTTTATCACATATTTGTGTGTGTGTGTGTGTGTGTGTGTGTGTGTGTGTGTGTGTGTGTGTGTGTGTGTGTGTGTGTGTGTGTGTGTGTGTGTGTGTGTGTGTGTGTATGTGTGTAATCAAAAGGCCTATATTTGATTTAGCATTGACTTTGCTGTTGTTTTATAAGAACCATTGACTGTATAGAGAACGACAATGTTGACAAACAGGGGCAGCTCTGTATGCTGTTTTCTTGTAGGTGAAAACCAAGTCTAGTTCGTTATATCCTCTGGTTGGGTTGAGCTTATGATTCCTAGTAGTTTCAGAAATAGGTTGAGTTTTGAAAAATTGTCCTTTATGTACTTGCTCAATGTAAAACATCATAAATGTTTAATCTATTCCTCAGAATTCAGTGTTAAGTGGCTATAATCAGTATTGTGATTGTAACAATTGGTCACAGACTCACAGGGACCCATCCACAGAGAAATATTACCAAAGCTCAAAGATCAAAGCTAAAAGGAGTGTGGGTATTGGTCCAAATGAATACTAAGGATTAAATTATACCAGATTATCTAAACCTTGTGACCACTGGTAACAGTGGGGGAAAAAACTACTAAAATCTGGATTTTTTTCTTCAATAGGAATTGAGACAATGGCCAAAATGGATACAGGTCAAATGACTTTGCAGTAGACACAGGTTTTAATCGGCTCTGTCGCTAATTGGCAGTGATGAAAATGTGACACGGAGGCGAACATGCTAATTTGACAAGACAGGGATGTGACAGAGCGCCTCAGCTGTCTGTGCGTTTGTGACATCGTACACAACCTGCATATACCTGCTAATTTTGCTGTAAAAGTGCTTTAAATGTCAAAATTACCAGGCAGCTCTTGTCAAAGGGAAGAATACACACAAGTCATATTCTTCCTGTGTATTTCTGACTGTATTTATAAGTCAATATTTTGTTTTAAATAAAATATAGAAGTCTCAATTTGTTTGAATTTTTAATCAAATTAAATCTTAATCATATTATTATTATATGACAATTGTATTATATATTTACTTACTCAGCTTTACTCACCTCCATATAAATAGTTACAATAATTATTTTCCCACGTCATAATGTCACACCTTTCAGGATACGATGATTTTAGTCCTCAGAACGCTAAAGCCCCGCTGCTGAGGGAGCAGTATTATAGCTCGGTCTACTTCTTGTCTGTGGACATGTTATTTTAACGCCAGTGTTTTAGTCTTAAGCTAAAATCAGCAGTGGGCTTGTGGCTGCTGAGCCAATTCATGACACAGCACACACATCTTACCCTGGAGGACAATAGGCCTCTCTGTGAGGAAGCACTCACACACATATGCACATATACACACTCTGCTATGTTTAAACAGGTGGGCAGAAAATGAAGTGGTTAGCGAGGTGTGTGTGTGCATGTGCAGATGTCTTTCTATGGTTATGAGGGACAATTTTGGTTCAATACCATCATTGTGAGGACATGTTGATGATGTGAGGACATTTTGGCTGGTCCTTACAAATTCAAAGGGTCGTTTGAGGGTTAAGACTTGGTTTTAGGGTTTGGGTTAAGTTAGGGTAAGAGTTAGGGTTAGGCATTTAGTTGTGATGGTTAAGGTTACGGGCTAGGGAATGCATTATGTCAATGAGTGTCCTCACAACTATAGAGGGACAAGTGTGTTTGTGTGTTTGATTATTGAAAGGAAAGGAATGGATAAGGCGTATGTGTGTGTTTAGCCTTGGCCGCCCTCCCAGGAATACATACCACAGTGACACTGGCAGTGCAGAGACCAGCAGAATTCCTTCTTATGAAAATAAGCATCATGGAAACATAGAGAGAGGAGAGGAGAGGAGAGGAGAGGAGAGGAGAGGAGAGGAGAGGAGAGGAGAGGAGAGGAGAGGAGAGGAGAGGAGAGGAGACAAAGGCAGGAATATAACAAAACTGGAGATATATAGAGTACACTTATACCACTATTTTCTACCTTATACATGATGTAAATGTGACATAACATGATAAGTATGATTAAAAGTATAATAGTATCATTCAAAGTTTTATTTATTTAGTATGTACTTTTTACAACAGGTGTTGACTCAGTAGCGAAGGACAAGGCCTTCATGGGGCACAGGCGCTGAAGGCCGCAACCAGAATTAGACTTTCTAGGCTTTGGAGGATTTTAGTGATCTGCATCAGGAGCCTGTCCCCCCCCCTTATTGCTGTCGCCTAGCAACAGGTCTCCACCTGGGACGCTACACGAACATTTTAATGCCTTGTGGTTTTTTGACGTGTATCGTTAGCTGTTCGGTTATTTGAAGCCTGATACTTAAAAATGTTGTCATCTGGCGTTTTGTTCTCATGTCTTACCAGTTTGTCATTGGAGTGCAATGAATCCTGGCATATGATTAAACCATTGGAGCACCGCTGTGACACCCTCTGTCTTCAAATGCAGCTTCCTATATCATCTTAGCTCACTGGTTTATATATGGTGAGCTCTTTTTTATACTTTGACCCAGCTGGTTTGTTCCATACTTCCTGTCTAATTCTCAGTGGATTGTGGGTTATTTTAGTCCAGGAATCTGTTTTTTCTATGACAACAGATGACGTCAAATACCGAAACAGAACATTACTTAATTCAAGGTGGTTCTGATTGACAGCAGATCAACAGGTCGAACAACTAAATCAACTTCTGAACAAAAGATGTTTTGGCCACGCTGATCATTAATTTTTTTATTCAATGAAAATTTTAATGTATTTTCTGAGAGCACTCATTTAGTTTTTGTCTCATTTTCCTCATAAAAAAACAGACAGTGTTACTTGTCGCACACATACGTAGTTCTGTTTTAGATTACACCATATTGTGATATTGCTCATGATGAACATAAGCAATACTTTACAAATACCCAGCTGCGATTTCTCAAGCAGTCACACAATTTTCATAAGAGATATGAAAATACTGTCACACACACACACACACACTACGCTGATGCAGCAGTCACACACATGTGGTGCTGAGCCCACACAGCTCATACTGGGAAGTTAACAGTCAGGCATGTGAGCTTTGTGCATGTACACATAGAGATGGCCTGATGGCTTTTTGGGAAGTGACTTGTTGTGCGTGAGGTAGCTGAGAGGCAGTGACGCCTATAAAAAAAGAGGAAGCGTGGCATCTGGTGACGCTGGGCAGACAAGTGCTAATGTGCGCTGGTTAACAACGGGAATAAACTGATTGGGGATTTTCATAGTGGTTGTTCCCAAAAGTGGGAGGTTTCTCTGCTCCTGTGTTCCCAGGAGAATGAAGCCCAGTCTCTAGGTATGCTTGTACCACAGCTTTACAAACACACATGCGCGTGCACAAACCATTTATCATGACATAATGTTTACATTTCTGTGGCTAGAGAGTTCCTCAGGAGACAGAGGAGCACATCACCTAGAGACGGCTCCCAAACAACACAAACTGAGCCTGGATGAGTGTATGTGATCATTTCTGTCATCACCCTCTGACTCTTCAGTGTAAAGAAAATAAATGTACATGTACTCTACATGTATACGCTATCGTTACAAAGAGGTCTGATCAGCATTCTTTTCTTTTAGGAGCTAGGATGAGTACTTACAGTTGTGTAGTGTTAATGAGGCTGTAATATAACAGTTAACATGTATCAGGCCATTTCCACTGATAGACATCCAGTAGTGGGCTGTCACAAGGTACATTTACTTTGTTACTGTACTTAAGTACAATTTTATCCACTTGTACTTCACTCAAGTTTATCTATTTTCAGGTATTTTTCACTTTTGCTCCACAACATGTATCAGCAGATACCTGTACTTTCTACTCCACTACAGTTTAAAATGCATTACATTACATGTTCATGTTGTTTTACTTTGTAAATGATGACTGGGCAGGTATCATTGGACCCCGCCTCTGTCAGCAGCATCACATGACGTGTCTGCAAATTGTTTGTATTTATAAAGAGCTTTTCTAGTCTAGATGATCGAAGTGCTTTACAGTACACTTTTGCCATTCACCCATTCAGGCATACAATCATACAGTGTCTCTATGTGCAGCTCTCTACCACACATCACTCTCACACTGTCTGGGTTCAGTATCTTGCCCAAGGACACCCTGGCATTCAAAATGGGGTCAAACCACTGACCCTCTGGTTTGTAGACGACCCATTCTACCTACTGAGTCACAGCCGCCCAGTAGACTGCATTAAGGAATACGCTACACTTGTCAATTACTTAACCTAATACTTTGAGTATATTTAAAAGCAAGTACTTTCTTACCTTTACTTAAGTAACATGGTACTTTACCTAAGGACACTTTTGTTCATTCATTTGTACCTTTACTTAAGTCAGATGTTTGAGTACTTCCTCAACCATTAATTATTATACAATATGTCTTTGCTTGGAGAAACAAATGGAAACTTCACTGCTGTAATACGCAGACAATATACATGAAAGCTTGTACAAAACATGGAAACAAAGTTTGCACAGGAAACAGTGTGGTGTGGCACAGACAGCCAGAGAGACACAGAAACCTATATATTGTACACACACACACACGCACACACACACACACAAACACACATCTGAACTCTCATACCGTTATTACAAGTTTCCTGGATACCAACGTGCTGTATAAATAAAAGAAAAAGGAAGACGTCATTTGATATAAGGCTCCAGATCCATCAATATCCCTCTGATCAAACACACCGATCAATATTATGAGCTGTTGCCTGGATACAGTTGGATGAGCGTAGGGTGAGAATATACAGACCAGCAATCATCCTTTGGCACAAATTCAGCTACAGGGAGACACACACACACACACCCACATACACACTGATCTGCACATCAGCAACTATTCGAGCATTCCTACTTTTCAAACCTGGTTAACTGATAAACGTTTTCTCCTCAGAGGAACGTTTTACACAAACAAACACACAAACTCGATATACCGCTATGTACGGACAACTTCTTGTACACGCACAGTGTAAAGTGAAGGCAGAAAGAAGATATGTAACAAATTCACATGAACCCCTCGATGCTGACATGACGAGAGGTTGGAATGTGACGGGAGTCAGAAACACTTTCAGGCCAAATACGTGGATTCTGAGAGAGTTAGAATAACAGTACATATGGGCCGCAAATTCATGATGAACATGCATCACTTATAGTTATTCACAATATTATCAATCTGTATTATTGATCAATTTACCAACACGATCCTATAATAAAAGCAGGGATAAACAAAGTAACAGTTCAAAGAGTCATCCTTTACACAGTCACACAAGGGACCTCATTATCTGTGCACTCATATTATTATGCCGCAGGAGCATTCAGTCCACAACACAACAACAAATAGTAGTGTTCCCTTTCCCAAAGACTACAAATTTTAGCCAAAACCAATGGGCCGACAATAGTGTTTTCCGCACAGAAATGCCTGACCCTGGGCAAAGTAGCAGCTCTTTGAACAGCTTCAGTAAATAAATATGGTGCAACATGGATTCTTATGACGCTCGTTCCACATTTGGCTGAGCGGTGTCCAAACACCTGACATCACTCCGCTGTCTGCCTCTTCATAATCTCATTCCTCTTGCAGAGGACGCCAGCTCTGTGAGGTAATGACAGAAGAAAACCCCTCCCCCGATAAAAGAAGATTAATTTAAATGATTTTTATCATTAAGTTAAATCTACTTTGGGCTGGATTTTATTCATGAAGTTAAAAGACAAACTGTTGTGCCTCTCATAATGGCCCACAGACTATCTCTCTCACTCACACGTGAACACATACACACACACATGTCTCCATGACTTTGGAGGGCATTACATTGATTTCCCCTAACCTAACTTTTACCTAACCTTAAAACTTGTCTTGGCCTCAAACATTAATGATTTACGTTTTGGGGTCTTGTCCCCCCCCCCCCCCCCCCCCCATAAGGAAGAAAGGTCTTCAAAATGTGACTGTGAAAAACAAATAACATGAGCCACACTCACACACACACACACACACACACACACACACAAACAACCTTATCTCTAACCTTTACCTGGACCAATTTATTCCTTCTTCAAACCTTTACCAAACCACAATTCACATCTTACCACAAAATCTAACCAGCGGCTCGGAAATGATGTTTTGTATCATTGGAACCAGGCTTTGGTCCCCATGAAGTCTACTGGTCCTGACAAGGTCAGTTTATGCAGGAAAAGGTCCTAAAGAAGTAACAAAAAACAACTACACACACACATACACATACACACCCTCCTCTCCTCCATCTGGCTGTCTCATCATGTTCCTGTTAATGATTTAAAACATCCAGACACTGTGTTCCCTCACGTCAAAATGAATTTCTAATGAATGGCAGCTTTTGAATGAAAGACATTTTTTCGAGACTCTGTTGTTCCATCCTAACAGAAACAGATTGAAGAACCCATCCCTCTGTGTGGAAACATAGATTTGGCTGTTCTGTTTTGTTTTTCGGTCGAAGAGGCGCTCCAGGAACTGTTGCTTAATGCACGTACTGGAATGGCTCGCTTCCAGGGGCGAGGGTTGTGTAAGTTCCCCTGTTCTTCTCTGAGTCACAGGCGGCCTCTTGTTACCTGCATGATTCAAAGGATCTAGATGTTGCATGTGTATAATAATATGCACATAGATATAAATGAATACACACTGAGCTTCAGATAACAGATGGCGTTTCTCATTTCTCTAAATGGAAACTGATTTTGTTAAAATTACTGAAATCTAACACCCTCACTGAGATCCACAGAACTGACAATGAAATAGTGCAACAGCTCCTCTCACTGGAGAATCTGATGAGTGTTACATCTGTATGTGTTTCTGCTCTTTATCCCTGCTGGTTTTCCTTTGCCTCAACCTGGGATTTTAGCTTTGTTTTTAAATCCCATGGTTTGAGTTGTTGTCAAGGTTGTCTGTCGTTGATTCGGGTCAGTGATGGTCAGCGATTTAAAATGTTGTACACCCCGCAGGGCCACTAGATCACAAGTGTAACACAGGAACAATTGTAAAATAGAGTGTTTTATTCACATCTTTTTCATGAAATTAATTCTTACAGACATCGCACCTTTACTTATGCAGAAAATCACCTATAACAGTGGGGTTGACACTGTGGGGTTTTAACGCAGATAATCCTTCTCTCAGTTTAATGAGCTCACAGTGCAGAAGGGATGCAAGCGTCATAGCCAGATTATACCAGCAGTGGGCAGTACAAAGCAGAGGATGTGAATGTACACTCCTCTTCTTCCTCTGTGTTGCTACCAAACAATTTGAGTTCAACACACACTTCTTAAGACCTTCTCTAACTATATGCCACAAATATTTTTCTGAGGTGGTCAATTTAAAATAAAAGCTGTTCTAACAAATTAATCAAATGAACTAAAATGAATGGATCAGTGTCTGCATATTTTTGGCCACACAACAGTAGTGGAGGAAGTACTTGAACAATCTACACAAGCAAAGGTACAAGTTAGTAGATGAAAATGTTCTCAAGTAAACGTACCACATTATCTTTCTTTTGAATATATTCAGAGTTAAAGTACTTGCAGGTTGTAGCCTAGTCCCAAATGAGAACTTCCAATGCATTATTATGGCTGAGTCTCGGCCTCCTCCAAATCCATTTCAGGTGTTTCCTAGTGCTGTGGCTGCAGGAGGCAGGGTCCAATGTTACCTGCCCACTCTGACTGGATCAGTGGACCAATTCCCCTGTCATTATATCAGAAATATAAAATGTAATTATGTAAAGTTCTGCATTGTAAAAATGTAGTGGAGTAGTAAGTAAAGATATCAACTGATATACTGTATGTAGTGCAGTAAAAGTAAAACATGAAAATGGATTTAAGTACAATAACAAGGTACTTTGTTACATCCCATCACTGCTGAACTGTAAAAAAGTATTTAAAAAATGTGCATATTTTTGGCCATATACAGTGTCCCTCACTAAAGCTGCTGTGGGACCCCAGATTACACAACATCACAAACACAGCTGACTCCTTTTTTTTCTATGACACTGTTCAAAGAACTAATGTCTTGACTCTCACACTCTCCGTCCACCCCGACTCATTGTGTCCTCCACGCTGCTCTGTCAGACATTTGTCACTGTTCTCTTGTTTTTCAACCTCCACCGTCCTTCTCTCTCCTGTCCTCCTCTCCAGTCTTCTAATTGAATCCACAGGAGTGAATTCCAGCGGGCAGGAGGAGAGGGTGCTGAAGGGGTGATGTCAGAGGTCAAAGGTTATGTTATGACCCTTGCCTGGTGAGTAGAACCCTGCTGTGCAGCATTTCTGGATGTGTGTGTGTGTGTGTGTGTGTGTGTGTGTGTGTGTGTTTGTGTGTGTGTAAAACAGCAGAGAGAGTAACTTGTTGAGTTACTTGTTATGTATTTATGCATAAATGAACATTCCAGTGCAGTCCCTCTGGTTATCATGATTATTCATGAGGCTGCAGTAATGTCTTCATGTTGGTTCTTGGCTCGGTACAATATACAGATTTTATGTCATTTAACTGCTTCAAAGAAAATATCAATCAGAAGAAAATTAAAATCAATTTCTCTCACTGACGTAGAAACAATTTCCTGAACACATTATTGTAAAAAAACATGTTACTCCTGTCTGCAAAGGTGCCGTTAGCTTGCTACCGATTACATCTCATACACTTAGAACAATAAGATTTGATAGAATTTCACTGTAAGTAAAACTCTTTCTCTCCTAAATTGCAATATCTCTCTCACTGTGAACCCCAACCACCATTTATTAGAACTAACATGCACAAATGCACACTTTCTCTCTCTCTCTCTCTTTCTTGACGAATGGGGCAGGGGTTACATTGTGAAAGAAGGAAGGTGCTGAGGAGGGGGGGTGAAGTAAAGGGAGGAAAAGAGGAGCAGATGTTCATCAGGTCTACCGACCCCCTCCTCCTCCTCCTCCTTTCCCCTCCTCTTCCCTCTCCCTTATTATTTCACTGGTAATAGTAGCCTCTTATCTGAAGAAGCCTGTTTGAGGCTGTGGAGGAATGACTTCACTTAATCATCAGTTTCAATGGGGCTGAGCATGCAAGTGTGTGAGTGTGTGTCAGTCTATGTAACACATGTTCACACACACACACACTCACTCACACAAATCCACACACTGTCAGCAGTGTTAGTTCATCCCTCGGTCCGTTGCTTACAACCTATATGAAATTATAATAACAAAACTATTCTAAATATAAATAATATTACTTATAAATCTTTTTTTGACAAACTATATTACTTCATTATTTCAGACCATTTATTTAAAAACATCCTGCAGGATTATGTGTGGAGCGGAGGCCCCCTGCAGTCAGCAGTCTTTCGGTAACCCCACACCGCTGTGTCACCCCTGTAAATCTTCTCTAATAAAAAACAGATGTTGCATGCAGCAAATGACTCTGTGTGAAATATCCACTGAAGGAAAGGTCCCATGAACACATCTTTATGTATCTGGTCAATTGATCTCAAATTTGTAGATAATCCTGTTTGAGCATGGAGCCAGTCTTATAACTCAACCTACAATCCTTCAGTGCCTTCCTCTCTTTCTTTCTTTCTCCTCACGCTCTCATTTCCCCTGTTTTTTCCTCTAAATAGCCCCCAATCCTGCCCCTTCATCCCCTTCCTCACCCCCATCTTGTTCCTCCAAACAAGCCTTACCCATTCACTGGCCTCTGTGTGTGTGTGTGTGTGTGTGTGTGGATGGGGGGGTTGAGTCGCGGAGGGCGGGCCATTAGTTTGTTAGTTGGTTCTGCAGCTCATTGAGCTCATTGTGCTCAGAAGGCCCTCTATCCCAGCTGGACTCAACAAGAAGCCACAACTCTCTTTCTTTCAAATCTCTCTCTCTCCCCTCCCCCCTTTTCCTTCAGAAAGACCCACACCACCACAACTCCACCCCCCTCTCCCCTCTCACCTCCCCACCCCTTGCTGCACTCTCAGTAATCCCTAACTAGTCCCAAATAGGAGATTTGTTTGTTGAAGTAAACTCGACTCGCTGACCAAAAAGCTTGTTTACAGATAACAGTTATTTACTCAACCAAATTAATAGAAGGGCCTGGTTACCTCAAGGCGTTCGTGCTGTTGACATCTTGCTAACAGCTTGTTGTTCACAGTGGTGGTCTTCATCTCAGTGTAAACAGTAAACAATTTAAAAAAAAGCAAACAGAGCTAACCACTTAAAGGCGATGAAGTAATTAGGGCAGCATTTCGTGTCTGGGTTAGCCCCCAAAGGTCAGTCGCAATATAATTAGGCCTTGTTCACACTGAGCATTAAATGCCTATGGTTGTATGATGAGAAGAGACTATATTTGGATGTGGTCTTAAATGTGTTCATTTATGTGGGCTGTTGCTGTGGCGGGGTGGTTAGTTAGTACGTTTTCAGACATGAACTTTAAAAAATGTGTCTATGTCACTATTTCTGACAGTCACAAGTCACAGCTTATGAACGTGGAAGATTGTAAGCATGATTAGCTTTCTTCATGGAAGACATTTTGTCATGTCACAGTAGAGCTGTTTTCAACATCAACTCCCAAATATGTCCCACATTTTCCAGGAATTCTGGAACTTTCAGCTGATGTCTGAGTAGATCATGCAGGAGGCAGGACATGATGTATAAATTACACTGATGAAATAACTTGTTTTCATCGACAGCACATTGACACTGGCATCTGTCCTTATTACTAAAAGCTGTCAAAGCTTGTCTTTCCGATGTCATCGGCATCTTTTACGTGTATGGCTCCTCTTTATCGACCTGAGATATTTGTATTCTTCCAGTTTTCTTTTCTGTTGCATGGTAGAAACTTTACCCACTCTGACATTTGTGGAAAATGTCCTGACTCGGGCATTTGCATCCCCACATACAGGCCCTCTGGAAAACTTCTGGACATTAGTGCATTGTCTGAAAGCAGCTTATGTCGTTCCTCCTCTTACTGCCAATCGTGTATAACCTACAACTTGTACAAAAATCATCTAATTCACCCATACAGAAAAGATGTGCTATTGATTTTAGATCTGGAATGATAAGAAGTAACAATGCTGATGCTCGATGCGTAGTTTTTGTCTTCTATATAAATGAAATGTGAGTGAGATGTGATAACAAAAGGTCTCTGCCTGTGAATTTGAGATGCATCCCGATGCCAGGTGAGAAATGCCAGTCCATCATAATTGGATCTGGAAACAGTCTGATAAATCCGGACGATACAACTTTTATATTGTAAGATTGAAGAAGTGGAAGAGAAAATAAATACCAATTTCTATAAGTTGTCATTAATATGGAGAGTCGTGTGGACATTTTCACATGTCCTGGACACTGTGGACATCAGGACACCACATGTGAGGAAAACACCAACTCAGCTTAACGTACAAATCTCACAAGTCAATTCGCAGCTGGATCAGACAACCCTCAGGCTGTGAAGTAGTGGAGTTTACCTATACCATTACATCATCACAAAACAAGGGAAGGGGGGTGTTGAGACTCTCTGTCACACTCACACACACACTTAATGGCGACCACTTGGCTGGACCAAAACAAAGCTTTTCGGCTGGCTTTGTTCTCGGCTGAGCTTATCTTTGTAGAGGGGCCTCAGAGCGACAGACCAGACTACTTCTTTAAAATACACAATTTTGTACTTTTTTTCTAAGCATACATCCTTGTGAGTACAGTTTCAGCAGGACCTTCCTCCAGGGGGGAATCAAACCCTTATATCCGGCCACAAGCTGCACTGATGTGTATACAGAACAAACTGTAAACTGTTTCTCTCCCTGAGGCTGCCGTTAGCTGTTCACCATCTCGTCAGGCGGCTGTAGGTATGCTGCTGCAACACTCCTTACGATCCAAGAGGTGTGACAACTTCACTCCTGGCAGACCAGCGAGGGTGTGTGTGTTCTGAAAAGTTCTATCTTTGTGAGGACCACACATCTGCAGTGATGGGAGTAGAATGTGACCCTAATCATCTTTGGCAATTTTCTCCAGGCTTGGATTTAGTGTAGTATGTTTGGTTGTGAGTATCGTGGGTTTAAGATGAATGTACGCTTTGAGTTTAAGGTGATAGTAATTTGTTTTGACAGTTTTGTCCTTGCAAATGTAGGGGAACAAACCTGTGTGTCTTTGTGTGTGTGTTTGGAGGGAGTGGGGCTGTCTGATACTCTCATGGCTCAGTGGTGGAATTTTTCACACATCCACCTTTACCTTTGAAATCAAAGTCTTCACTCCCCCGTGTCTGTCTCAAAGCCATAGCCTGTCTCCATTCTGACGTTACTTCCCATATGTTCAGTTTCTTCTCTTTTCTGCCTTTTTGTCCTTGCGGTTGACTTTCTTCTTGTGTGTATTTGTCAGCAGCATAAATACGCCGAAGTGCTTTACAATCTTGGAAAAGGAAGGTTACACAAGCGTGGATAAAAAGATAAATATTGTGTATATGTAGCCTCGACCAAAAATCTTTATTTTGAGTTATTCTGTGCATAGACTGTATGTGCTGACTTAATATAAAGTTTAAAGACTGAATTTTGTGAAGGTTGTGGCTTCTTTGTGCATAAATTAATCAGGATGTAGTCATATAGTACTTTTCAAACAAATCAAATGCAATTCAAAGTGCTTGACAATGTTTTTTGTTGAAAATGTATTAAAAATTAGTTAAAGACATTCAGATTTAGAGAGTGATGACTTACCAATAAGCAATCAATAAGCAATCAATAATAGAAAAGACAACAATAAGTTGAATATGTATCTTGCAATACTGTGCATATATTTTCATATTTTTATATTTATATTGTTAAATTTTAATACTTGATTTTATCATCTTATTGTATTTAGAGATGTCTGACATGCACCAACAACACAAAAACAAATTCCATGTATGTGTAAACTTACTTGGCAATAAAAGCTTTTCTGATTCTAAATCTGAATACGTCCTTCCTGTGCACAATAAGCACTATATCTCTATTTACTGCACTTCAGTATTCAGTAGTAATTATTGATATTATTTCATTGCCCAAGTAAAACCTGCAGGTAAAACCTCAACTCATCAAATGTTAAACTTGCGATGCCAAATCATATTACTGCTTAAACTAGTTTTTTTTTTTTTAATCAGCCTTTTTTTCCAGGCAGAGAGAGGGCCCCTCTAAAGTGTGAGCACGGCCCTGGTGGGGACCCTCCTCAGGCGCTCAGGATGCTGGGAGGGGCTCGCAGCTCAGTGTTAAATCCACACGTGGTCGGATCGTGGAGCTTGTTTGGCTCCGCAGACTCTGCTGGAAACTTCTGACCGACTCATGCCAGCGAGTGTCCCTGCTCGTCCGTCTATTACTGCGGGGACAGACGGGACCGGACCCGGCTATACTCACCCAGCGAGATGCCATCTTACCCCAAACTCGACCAGTTGTCCGACCTGGAGCAGATGATGTGCAAGGTAAAGGAGGGAAAACAGGCGCTAGTGTGAAAAAGTTGTGGAGCCAAAAGTTGGCTAGCTCTCTGGAGCGTGTTAGCTTAGCTGGTAGCCACGCTGCTAGCTTTACGCTCTCTTCATCTCTTGGTAAAAGACTGTTTTATTTAATTTTAACTTCATCCTGTTTCTCTGCTGCTGTGGGTTTATTGTTCTGAAGCGTCTCCATTGACCATTTGAAGCTTTAAAGTGGGTTAAAGTAAAATTAGCATGGAGGCTAACTTGTCACAAAGTGAGAGCGTAGTTGAGGCTGGTGTTTAAACTCATCGCAGCCCATGAACTCATGGGTCTGCTCCGGACTCTCATGTAACAAGTGTTGGTTGGACCAGTTTAGGCAGAAACTGGTGCTACTGGTGACAGACAGGCTACGAGTCATATCTGTAAACTACAGACACGTTGAATCAAAACAGCGAAAACATCCGGAACAGTTGGTGCTTGAAACAACTCAGTCTCCTGTTACAGCTCGGCTGTGTTTAACCCTGTAACTGTACATGAAGTCTCGTAGTTTTCATACGTGGTTTGTGGATTTTAATCTTTATATAAGACATACGATGGTTTTTAGCATCTGCAGCTTAAATGTCTGCAATGTAGTCATTAAATTGCTGTATTCAGTGTCTATCATCTAAATGGTGATTTAATTATATCTTGGTTTTAACTAATTCTCCAGTAACACAGTGAATCTTAAAGGTCCTAAGAAGAAACTTATTTCACCTCAGATATTTAAGAAGAACTGTGTCCGTCAGGAACTCGATCAGATTATAAACAAAAGAGGATGAGTCTCATTAGACATACAGCTGACTCAAGTAGGATTCATTTCTATATTTTACATATTTTTACTAGTTTTTATCTTTGTTTTTAAATACATATTTTACTTTACTGTTTAATTTAGTTCTTTGGCTTCTTAACTTTCTTGACACACACACACACACTTTCCCATGTTTATTTTGCACCAAACACCAAAACAAATTCCTTGCATGTTAATTTCTAATTGAAGGTTTTGACAAAAGTTCATATTCTCAACTAAATTTAGTGTTGTTACCTTGCACTCCTCCAGTGCTCTGTTATGCATGACTTTGTTTCCATCATCCACAAATTCAGTTCTTTTGTGCAGAATTTCTTTTTTAAGGGTGTCAGACACAAAAACCGCCTTCACACTGTCGAATATAGAATCAGTTGTATTGGGAAATGTAGAAACTCAATATTTATAAAGACATGCTTTAGATAAATTGTTACCCTGTTGGATTAAGTGTCTTTGACCAATTATGACACAAATAGACTTTAAAGTTTGTTTCCTTTCTAAGTTAAATGTCAATAGAAATGTAGTATCGCTGAACCAAGAATGAGCCACAGAGATTTTAAATATTTTAGAGTTGTGCAGCTAATGTTGTGTTGTCTGTTCTTGTCTGTTTATACAGCAGTTGCTCAGTCTCGACCTGATGGAGCCGAACAGGCCGCCACCGTCCCTCAGTCTGGAGATGAGAACACCGGGTTACATCGGTCAGCCACGCAGCAGCGCGTCATTTTCCCTCTCTTCTCTCTCCTCTCCCACTGATCCTTCAGAAAGTGTATTTCTGACCTCCAGTCAATGGGGGCAGCAGTCAGAAAGCCCACCGCCCTCCGAGATTGCTAATTCCTCCCAGTTGAAGTCAGCCTTCCTTGCTCTGCGCTCGGTCAGCATGGTGGAGACCAGCAGCGCCACAGCAGCAAATCTGGGCTGGCCCGGGACAGACTTCAAGCACTCCCAAAGTGACAGCCCTACTGCACTGAGCACTAGCTCCTCCCTATCCACTTCATCTCTCTCCACTTCCTCTTCTTCCTCTCGCTATAAGACTGAACTGTGTCGCTCTTTCACGGAGAGCGGGCTGTGCAAGTATGGTGGAAAGTGCCAGTTTGCCCACGGGCCAGATGAGCTACGGGATCTCAACAGACATCCAAAATACAAAACTGAGCCATGTCGTACGTTTCACACCATCGGCTTCTGCCCCTACGGGATCCGCTGCCACTTTGTCCACAATGGCGAGGAAGAAAATGAGCAGTCCTTCTCTCGTTCCTCCTCTTCCTCCTCCTCAAGCATTCCCCAGCAGCCATTTAGCTCCTCCCGTATGCACAGGCCTCCTCTGGTCAGACAGAGCTTCAGCTTTGCTGGGTTTCCCTCGGCTCCTCAGCAAGCCCTTCAGCACACTCTCACTGCTCATCCCCCTTTGGCCGCCGCCTCTTTCAAACCTGCTTTCTCGGCCTCTCCTCCTTCCTGTGCCGACATTACTGACCTCCTCTCCCACGCCTTCTTGGAGATGGACTCTGCCTTTGAGGCCTCACCTGCTGAAAAGTTCCAATCCCTCGTGGGTCAGGCCATCACAGCAGATCCCCTGTCTCCATTCCTGCCTTCCCCAGACTCCGGCTGCTCTCCCTGTGGGCCCTCTCCAACTGGCTCCCCATCCCTGAGGCAGAGTCCCGGCGCTCCTGGGGTCTTTTCATGCCCACTGGGCGCCCGATCCCTGTCCTACACCTCTTTGTCTGACCAGGACCAAGATGGGAGCAGCTCTGCTAGCTCACTCAGCGGCTCTGAATCCTGCAGTGGCAACAACGAAGGCAATGCCCGGCGTCTGGCAGTATTCAGTCAGCTCTCTGTTCCTGATGATCCCACTGTGGTCTGCCTTTAGGCTGCAGTGTGCTGGAATCACAAGCAAGCATTTACACTGACATACAACACAGACATGATGACCCCATGAGACACAATACATGCCACACACACACACACACACGATACAGATAAGTTTGACACATACATGCACATTCCCCTTTCACACACTGCTACGGGACGTTCTTTGCACCCGCGTGGCCTTGAATGAAACAGTCTTTGTTGACTAAGTCTGAACACGGACAGAGATTGGTTAAAACGCCGGTGTCATTTGCAGAAGGAAGGCCACAGTGATACTGAAAATAAATGTGTGTTGCCAACAAGAGTATGAAGACAGAAGTCTAATAGTGCTGCAAGCGTTTGATGCTTTATCAGAATAATATGTTAATTAAGCAGATGGCAATTAAGCTAATGTAATCACAGTGTGATTTGCCCCAGTGCCGTCTGTTGTGAAGACCGACCACTCCGTTCAGATTTCACCAGCATCTACCGAGTGATCCTCAAAATGTGATAAAGCCAAAGACGTCTGTTTGTAGCATAAACTCTTTCTTTTTTTTTATTATGGTGGGACAGACGCACTGTTTTTTTTTTCCATTAAACGCACACAGTATCTCGGTGGTAAGTGAGTTAAATTCTCCTTTTCTTCAGTCTGAGGTTACGTTCAGATCACTGGCCTCGAACATGAATGTTACGTTTTTAAACGGCCGAAGTGCCTGTCATGTTATTTAAAAGGTCATCTTAGTGTTGAATCAAGATTTGTTTGGAGAGATGTGAGGAAGGGTGAGAGTCTTTTCTTTTTAGTGACATAAGCTAGTGTGAGTTCAGGTTTCTTTGTTGTCAAGATTACCACAAGTGTTGATCTTCTGTCTCTTGTGCCTTGTTGATAAACCTGCTACCAGCAAAACGCCAAATTACCAAAGTCAACCGGCCCTTCGAAAGGAGGGAGAGGGACTCATTTTGATTTGACAACAAAAGCCATGTGGGCTTGATCATACTTTTTTCATATTTCATGTTCATGACATATCGTTACATGTAGGACTTGCCAACAGGAAAAATAAGACAGAGAGATTTTATGGGCTTTTGATATGTGAAGAGTCGGCTCCAACAACAGGCACTGCAGATGATCAAATGGTCAAATATGGACGAAAACCTAAATGATGTGCCATCATGTTGTTTTGTGTCTTGTTACATAATCTGATATGCTGGAGCTTTTGGCTCAGAAGTTAATATTTAATCAAGTCAAATGACTTCTTTATCAAAGTCCTGTTTTTACCTTTTGGCGAGTTTCTCAAGAACATCAATGGTGCCCAAACTGTATTTTAGATTATCTTAAGCACAAACATTCTCAGAAGTGTGATTTATTTTCTTCCTCTCTTGTCCACAGGCAGCACTGGTGTTACATGTTTAATGAATAGTCATGTTTGTGTGAACACCACCTTCCATCATTGTCATCTCTGTGTTAATTCCTCTTGTTAATGGCTTTGTACTGTTACGAATGTGAAGCGCAGTCACTTTCGTATATCCTGTTCTTCCAGGTCTGTTGCCTTTACTGTGTTAGATCCAGCTATTGTACAGTTAGGGTACATATGTGTAGTGTTTTAGAAATGTTACTTGGCTGTTTTTGTGTGTTTACGGTGTAGTTTGGTAGAAGAGCAGACACTGTGCTGTTTCTGGTCTATTTAAAATCACCTTTTCATCGACATGTTTGATGCCTGTTCAGTGTTGAAGGTGATTATCTTTAGTAAATTAATCTCTTTAATTTATTTTAACGTATTTATAGAGTACTTTGAGTTGTTAATGCTTGTATCAAGTTTAATATATTTGGGTTTCTTTTGCCTTTTTTGTACTGGAAATAAAGTTTAGTTGTGTTTTTTAAAACTGACTGTTTAAGTTTATTTACATATTTACATTTACAAGTAAATTGTACACACACACACAGAAGCTTCTGCTGGGAAACTAATGAGTTGCTGATGCAGCAAGGCTCATGTCCGTTTCCTTTTAGAAAAAACTGTTATAGCGTATTTGCCACAATGTAAAAACATTGGTGCGAGTTGCAGGAAGGAAGCAAACAGGAAACTATGTGAACCGTCATTTACAGTTTTCATTCCGCCTCACGCACCCCTGAACTTAAATGTCAGAGCTTGGCCCTTTATTGTGATGTGAGCTCTATGTACACACAGTTGCACACGCTTTGAAAAGTGAAGATAAACGCATCTCCCTCTGAAGTTGATATCTTAGACTAGAGGTGTACACAGTGATGATAAAACAGTGATGTCCACTGGACAGCAACACACAAACTGGATCACAGAGGTAGTAACTCAACAATCAATGTGAACCATATACATAAAAACAGTTCAGAGCCTTTGACAACAAATGTTTAAAAGATAACGGCACAGGGCAATTGTCTTAACAAGAACATTTCATCCTTAAGTTTATATGAAAATGGTCAGCCACACTGGGGAAAAACTTTTTGGATTACATGGATTTAAAATGGCTACCATGAGTATCCACACACCAAAAACCTCTTTCATCCTCAAGTTACACTAAACAAAAGTGAAGAAAAGACTCTTCACACTTCAGGTGTAGCTGAATAATTACGTTCCTCCCTGATGCAAGATTGTGCTTAAAACCCATAGCAGATGATTGCTTCGTGAGCCAGTACAAATCTAACCAGGTTCTTCTTATATCTGAAGGCTTTTAATATTCTTTTTTTTTTTTAATAGAGTATTATCATTAAATAAATAAAAAAACCATGATGTCCGCTTCCCTAAAATGTTTAAAAACAAAATACATGTGCTGCATGCAGTGCCTTGCATTTTAAACAGTCAGGGGCAGTCAAACATTTTCTGATTGCAAATTAAAATCTATTTAAGCACGTTTGTCAAATCATGCCTGTCCCACCCACTGTGCTATAGGGTAGCAGGACACTTTGTGTTTGTGTGTGTGTGTGCGTGTAGTCATTCTACTAAGATTTCATGTGGAGATAAGAAGCCTTTTGTTGGGGTTTAATCTTACCAATCCTGGGTTTCTACCCATTTCCCTTCTCCCTCACTGCCTCCAGTGATTCCATCCATCCTCTCACTGCGTTACTCTGCTCTACTTCAATGATGTCCCCTCAGTGAGACTTTTTACAACTCCACAACTCTCATTACAAATCTACACATTATTAGTCTTTAAATTCTCAGATGTCCATAAAATGAGACAAAGAAAACGAAAGGGCCCCAGGAATCTTTCTGTCATTCACAAGAGCAACAGCAGTATTATCTTGTCACTGTTAACATGAGATGGGTTCGCTGTCTGGGAGTGATTAGTGGCTGTAAACGGGATAAAGGCGTGTGTGTGTGTGTGTGTTGCATTGTGTCTGATAGACATTCTCCCACACTCTTGCCCTGTGGGACATAGGAAAGGCAGGCAGATGGCTGTATTCAGGTCCACCGCGGGTCAACATATGGCCCCAAGAGACAAAGTTTGTGTTTGTGTGTGTGAGACAGAGGAGCTCACTCTTAACTATGCATGAGTGGAGGAAGTTGAATAGGTAGGTAAGAAGGAGGGAGAAAAAAAGGTAATGGTAGGGGGTTAGGAAAAAAGACACAGCAAGATAAAGAAGGGATGGTGACAGCTTGAGAGGATGAAAGTGGGAAACGTCCAGTGAGATCACAACATGAACTTCTGCTGAGGCTCAGGGAAAAATAAGACCTGCATTTTTGGGCTGTTAGTTTATTCTGCAGTAAGTATTGTCCAGTTTAGTTCATTTAAGAATAAAACATCTGTTCATTAAAGTATGAAAAACAGATGATCGCGCTTGATCTCTGCTTTCATACTGGGCCACTATCACTTGTTAAATACGTTAACATTGACATTTTCGCAACTTTTTCTTAACCAACTTCAATTAACTTTTTTTAACCCAAATAATTTTAAGTAGCTACTGCTATCTGATATTAATGCTAAGCTACTTAACCTGGCAAAATGCTATTGTATTACTAAAGGATAAACAGGTCTAAAGCTGGAATACAGGACATTTGCAAATACTATATAAAGGTGGACGACATGATATGCTACCCAACAAGTAAAGCTTAACCCTCTCGCCCCTTGACTGTACATGATCACTTTACTACGCTCGGGGTTTATCAATGATTTAAAAGAGAAACTGGTGATTTTCAGTAAACTAAAGTGAACTGCAGTGAGCTGCTTTCATGAAACCAAACCCAGATGTCTCTGTCATTTTCTCACACTACAAAAGAGACTTCGGCCGCTCTCTGTGCACAGTGTTACTGAATTGTAACAAGTCATCAGTTTGAGTGAATGAATGCTGGTTTTACTCGCACACCCCCCCAAAACATCCTTTCTTTCTTCCAGTCCCTCCTCCTCCTCCTCTTCCTCCTCCCCCTCCTCCCTTCATTCACCGTTCCTCTTTTGTGAGGCTTGGTGACATTGTGATGCAGCAGGAGGAAAGGGAGCCAAGCTTTGTAGCGCAGCACAAAAACAGCTGTTGCTGAGGCCTCACCATCCTCCCTCACGCTCACTGTCCCAAATCTCCAGATTCTACTGTAGGAGATATTTAGGTACAGGTACGAGAAACATCTCACACGCTCACCCATTCCTCTCCCCACACTACTAACAACTTCCTCATCTTAATCTTTCCTCCACACTGCTTCCCCTCTGCCCCTGCCTCTAATAAACTTCTCTTTTCTACCTTTCATTCCCCTCCAGACTCCTGTAGAGGCTCTTCTTTTCTCTCAACTCATTTTACTCTTGCCCACTCTCCCAATCTCCTCCTCCACCAACTTTCTTTAATTCCACCCCCTCCCAGGCTTTCTCTCTAATCCCTCCTTCTGTTTTTTTTTTTTTTCAGAAAGGATTGGGGCTAAGTGTTTAATGGGTTGCAACAAATGGGCAAAAGAGTGGGCCATCAGGTGCTGTGCATTTATGCAGACACCTAACTCAATTTTCTTGACTGTGTTTGTCCCTCATGGAATTTCACTCAGTCGTAAAGAAGTTACAGAAACCACAAAACTCGAGGGTGAGAGTGTTGGAGTGGCAGTCTAATAACCAGGGATCTTACTCAACTTTTCTTGAGATTTTAAGCTCTTTCAAGTACTCTTGTATTGAGGGCCTCCTAACTAAAGTTAGGACTCCACCCCCCTCTAAGACAACAGAGTGTGTAAAATATTAAAGCATAACAACAGCAATGCAATATTTCACCTAGAATCAGAATCAGAATCAGAAGAAGTGCTGGGACTTGTGAAAGATTGATTTCTTAAGAAGAGATGTTCAGACTTTGAGTTCCTATAGAGCTCAGCTTCCAAAACCATAAGATCCTACACTTTCCATTATGTTCCATTATGTTATCAATGGGGGCCCTAATATTAGACCCTCCCTCCCGATATCCGTGCCACTTGTTTGTAACATGGGTTTTAACCCTTATGACTGGAGTTAACTTTAAAAAGCTGCATCCCAAGTATTTCTCTCTCTCTCTCTCTCTCTTCCCATTATTAAACCATTAAAGCTTCGTGCTGCGGTTTGTGAACAAACATAATTGAGTTGGGTGGCTATTGTTTCAATGTTGGTGGAAAACTAACACCTTTTAAACTGGCGGATTAATAGTAGAATGGTTACAGAATTGATCAACTGTGTCTCTACGAAAACATCATTGCATGAGTGAAAACCTTTTAAAACCGAATTGTAAAATGATTATTTCAGTAATATGTGCCTCTGTATCATTTAATGTGCTTCAAGTACGTGTCTAGATTTATGCACTACTGCCTCAACTTCATAACCCATATACATGTACATGGGGTGACCTGAATTTATTTGGCTAATGAGTAGGTTTCTTTCCTACCAATATATCAAATACTCGGAAAAATACTGAGACGGGATTTTCCTTAAATGGAAAAATACGTACTTTCATGTTGTATCTCAAACTGACAGTAGTGACACAGCAGTAAATATGGAAAACAGCATCCACATCACTGTTTTAGGCCAAAGCCTGGGTAAGACCATCACTGGGAGAACATCAATGGTTACAAACCTTTGTTGTGTAAAATGATTACACTGACTTCAGTGAAATGATAGAACAGACAAAAAGAGACATAAATACAAGCAAAGTGAGCACCAGCACTCAACGTTGTGAATGCCAACATAGAGCTAAACCTGCTGGGACAAAACCTTTAAGTGCAGCTCACTCATGTACAGCAGAGCCTCTTAATACCGAGCTCATGATGTGGATCAAAAACATGAGAGGAATATTAATATTCTAAGCAGGGATGATGGGAGTTTGAACCGCTGTGACTAGTGTACACTGTGAAATGTGTTGTTATGCAGAGGAGCCATGAGAAAAGGTAATCAATCAATTAACAATAAACACCTCACTGAGCAGTTTCCTGGTCTTTGAATTGGCACCATAACAGAGGTTCTCATTACATGATCTTAGTTCTGGTTTCAAATCAGAAATTAAAGGGGAAAAGAAGACGCATGAGCACATCTTGTGTTATTAGATTATATCAGTGACAAATATTTGAAGATTTAATGTAATTAACTGATACTAACTGAACTATGGGTTCTCCTTTCTCCAAACACTGTGAGAAGATCAAAAAGAGAAAACTACAGATTCGACACAACAGAGACCAGAATCACAGCTTCATGTGTCCATCTAGTGGCACAAAGAGGCAACTACTTCAACCAGAGGTGATTTTCTTTATTGTTGTGTTCATCGAGTTGTCTGCTTGTTTGACGGACCTCATTGTTCCAGTATTCTTGTCACATTATTTGACCAAAAATGTTCAGATGCGAGAAATAAAATAAATAGATCAAACATCACATACAGTCTTGCTGATTAGGAAATGAAGCAATAAAAAAACATGATTATATCATGTTTACTTATCAATACTGTATAAAAGACAAAAAAAGGAAACCTGGATACAAAAATGAAAAACCCAGTTTGAGTGATCAGCTTTGAAAATTAGAGAACACTACAGAGGATGAGTGTGTCATTCCAGTTTTGTTATTACAAAAGCAAGGTCTAGAAACTGTTACCACATATAGTAATATAACATAACTGAGCTGAAGTTTAAATAACTGACTACAACCAGCTACAAGGCAGAACAAAGCACCAGGTGCTGTTACAGCAAAACAAGAGCTTAATAAGAAATCTGATGTGTCATGTGGAATCATTTTTAAATGCTCAGTAGCTTTTATTTGGATGCATGCTAAATGAAAATGGCCTGTATCATCTAAATCAATGTCTTGTCCTTCATTTTGTTATTTTTTTAATTTCCAATTATTTCTTAAATCCACATTGCAACATGTTACAGAGATTATTAAGTTACCTTCTCATGAACAATACATTCACATTTACATTACTGCATTCACAGCCACTGACAGTTATTTTTTTAAGTGGGGTCAGTCAGGTTTTGACTGAACTCATTTAGTTAAAACTAAAATTGAGAACACCATAGAATATTTAGTTGAAAGAGTGGAAAAGTAACCATTTATCAAAGTGAAGAAGCGAAAGGAATAAAACAAATCTTCTTTATCAGACGACCACAAGTAAAAGATAAACTCTGTCCAATGCTGTTTGCTCTGTCAGGGGTAACAGGTTATCAGCAAAAACCTGGCTCGTCCCCGGCTATGGAAACCAGGGTGGTGTTTGATTCCCTCTGTGGTTGGCTTGCTCGGTGGGAGGACACGAACAGCTATCCCTCTTTAGGATTAACAGAACCCCACAGGGGCCTGTTCATCTGCACCACGGTGGCAAAGAGGATCAGGTCACAACTTCTGGATCACCACCTGGAACTTACCTGGAAAGACAACATGAAGGAGAGGTTAACTGTTTGTTTGGATCTTAAAAGATAGAACAATTCAAACTTGACACCTCACATGAATAACAGCAGTTTGGCTAGTATTGGTGGCCAGTTAGCATGTCGTGTCACCTCACACTTTTCAATGGTAAAGAGAATAAAATACCATGAGTACTTACAGGACGGCATGACAGAGACCTCAGCTGTCACCACACTGTCCAGACCAATGTTAGACAGAGCTCCTCTCACCATGCCACACGAAAAAGCGAGATACTGAGAGAAAATACACAGAGAAATGAACATAAGCGACTGCAACTGGTTTTGACTAATTCAGCAACAAACCCTTCAGTGCCTATATCTGATGTGGCAGTTGATCCCCAACTGACAGCAGTACAATTGTTTGTTTTGGGAGTGCTTGTGAGAAAGAGGTAGAGGGTGAATACTGACCTTAGGAGCCTGATCCAGGTACTGTTTTCCACTGGAGAGTTGAGTCAAAAGAGCAAACTTGTTGTCCTGTAGAACATAGGTACCCTGTGGTGGAGTATATAAAGGTATCCAGAGGTTGTAACAAACAGTCGAACACGTTTTAACAAACACTGAATGTGCATTTGTGTTTCAGTGCTTAATTCAACAGAAATATTTATTTTAACTTTTAAGTGGACTTCAAAATCTATAGATCTCTAGTTCTAAATGCACTCAACATTTCTCTACACCTCAACGATTCACACAATGGTTTTTTCATGAGTAACACTAAATGCAAACACTACTTTTATTTGTATACAAGAAAATTCCAGAAACAATATATGACCTTATGTGACTGTACTGTGAGCTCTTTGCCTTAATGATTTGTCTTAAACATTGCTCAATCACTGTTTCAAAATGGGATCCAACCTCTTATCTGAGGCCAGAAATCCCAGCAGCCTAAGAAACATCACTCTGCAAACAAACTAAAGTGCAGTATGTATGTGTTAGATATAGCATTAGTTTGTCCTGTTTTACCTGATGGTTTGTTCGGAGGTTGTCAATCTGCCTCCTGAACACCTTTGTCCAGAAGTCTTTACAGATGAACTTCATTATATCCAGCTCATCCTTAAAGCTGGGAGAGTCTCTGGTCAACCTGGACAGAAGATAGATTTAAACATCAACATAAATGAGGATGTACGCCACACAGGTACAAGCATGTGTGTGTTTGTGCTCGTCTACCTCTCAATGAGTCCTTGTCCCACCCTGAAGCCCATGCCTTCGAGGACAGAGACACAGACAGCTCTGTCCTGGAGAGAGAAGAAACACGTTTTGTTTAGCTTCAAGTTAAAACAGGGTCAACAGCACAATGAAAGGTGTTGGACAAGAAGCAAGTTTAGGAACCTGATGGTAGAAACATGTGAACGTGTGTGTGTGTGTGTGTGTGTGTGTGTGTGTTGTCTGCTGTTCTCACTGCAGTGGGTTCTCATGTATATTATGTTTGAACATGCTGAGGGACTGAACGCACCTTGTTGTCCATCCCTCCATTACTGGCTTGCTGCTCCTTGTAAACATGGGACACGATCTCCATGTGGAGAAATTCAAACAGGGCCTCGTCTGTCATCCCTGACGAACACACACGCGTCAGTACACAACACACAGCCAACATACAACAGGTTCATTGAACACAGCTACCTGTGCTACACAACATCACACAGGATTGTTGGACCCATTTTACCGCAGGTTAGCACTAGCTATACAGTTAGCACCAGGTAGCTAGTGCGGTTAGCTAGCGACGTCGTCCAGGCCGTTTGAACAGTTGTATAGTATCTTTTTCTGTGTCGTACGAGCTGGACTGAGAACATAATAAACACGTGTAAACCACACGGATAGGTATTGTGATTAAATACAACAGAACGAGCGAGTAAATCCACTGTACCTGTCAAACTACTGAAGCAGACACAGAGTAAATATGAGCCCTCTTCCTAGATTGCGTTCGATATTCACGCCAGGACGCTCCACTGAATTCGCGCAGGCGGTGTTAGCGTGAGTCAGACCATTAAATGGCGAGAAAACGGTTCCCAGTGTTTGTTTTCTTCACCCCTCACACTAACTGCTGTCATACAGAGAACTCACACACAAACTCATACAGCGTATCGAGCTGAAGTGGATGCCGTTTGTGGCATCCACTTCAACTCGATAACCCTAACCCTAAGCTTGTGCCGCAGTGCATGCAAAAAGTACGCCGGGTGATATTACAAACGCACTCTAGATGCTTGTCCTCCAATCGCGGTGTGACACGTCACTTGTCATGTGACCGTTCTAAACAAGCCACTTCCTTGTTGCTCATGTGATCCGTGTTGTGACTTCACTCAGAAGGTTTGATGATGTATTTCACTGAATGTTTGAACACTGAGTGTTTAGCTAACATGTTAACTGTAGAGTTTATCTCCGAGTCCAGGGAAACATTGTGTGTCGCTTGTGTTAGAGTCGTTTTATGGTTATTTAGCTGGTTTTAAGAGTAGCTACAGACGTCTCATTGTGTGTGTGTGTGTGTGTGTGTGTGTGTGTGTGCGTGTGCGTGTGCGTGTGCGCGCGCGTGTGCAGTCATGTCCAGCAGGTACCAGATCGTGGTGCAGGGTGAAGCGTCTGAGACTGACTCTGATGATGAAGTGTACATCACTTCCCTGCCTGCTCCTCAAACTGCCTCAGCCGGGGCCAAGGTGTGTGTGTGTGTGTGTGTGTGTGTGTGTGTGTGTGTGTGTGTGTGTGTGCGCGCGCGTGCGCGTGTGTGTGGTATGAACATCAAATCCTGTCCCCACCCATTCGTCCTCTGAAGCCACATTGTGTTGTCTCTGTGATGCTGAATGCTGTCAGGTTCCAGGGGAGGCGTCAGAAACAGACAGTGAGGAGGAGGAGGAGGACCGAGCCCCTGCAGTGATCCAGGAGAGCGCTCAGATTCTCAGGAGAGACCTGCCTCCTCTCATTGTGGTCAGAGATCATCCTGACATACAGTCCATTGTGGAGGATAGACCCAGCCCCACACACAGGCCACATGGTGAGGAACACCAGTCATAATATGAACGATAAATTATAACAGCAGTTACACCAATGAGGATACGTACTGAGTGACGGGAATGTCTTAGTCTTCATCAGTGAATAGATCATCTGGGTGTACGAATTAATCGAGCAGCTGCATTTACTGATTAAAACAGATGAGTTTAAGAAGCAGTTGAGAGCTCTGATGAAGTTGTTTAGATTATGTGTTAACAGGAAGCCCCAATTATTGGTAAAAACTGTACTAACATCTTTAAACACAGCAGGTAAATACAACATCAGTAGCCCTGCCTTAGATCATTCACTGTGGTGATAAAGTGCTAATCACTTTTTAACCAAAAATTAATTAATTTTTTATGACATCTCAACAATATATTGGTTTCGATCAGTTGTATTAGTGAATCAATGGGGGAAAAGTTAAGTTTCAGTTTTTTATCTGACCTGCAAATCTGCTCATTTCCAGGGGACACACTCTTACAACAGAAGCTGCAGGAGTCAAACAGTCGGCTGTATCACGACGTCTCACAGACAGTGCGGCAGGTTTATAGCAGTGCCACCAGAGAGGTATGACTGAGAACAGTTTTTATTTTTTATATATATATATTCAAGTAGTTTAAGTACCATAACACACCCTTCACATATTATCTTTAAAGATATTGTAGTGTGACAAAGCACTACAGGGCCTGAGATACTTACAAATATAAGTGGACACGTATACAGGATACGTGCTGGGGTGTGTTCATTAGCAAAGGGGCTGACCTGCTGTCACTGAACTCTTTGTGCCCATGGTTGTAAATATTTATCAACAGTCCGTGCAGACTCTTACAAATTTCTGAATTCTGACAATAAGTCTGAATAACGTTATTTCCATTGAAAATAATTGACTTAAATCCAAATCCTGACATGGCCAAATATATCTCCTGTTGTATAATTTAACAGAAAAATGGATCCAAACAAATGAAGTAGAAAAAATGAAATCTAGCCTTTGACACTTAGTTCTGGGTTCAGATGTTTCTACTGAAAATAATCGATTTCGGTCCAAAACTTCAAATGCTGCTTTACCAACAACCATAAATGAACCAAATTGTTAAAGGTTTTGTCAGAATGTAAGAATTCAAGTATCATTACCAAACATTGCCTAAACCACCAGGGCCACTACTTTTGGAAGTGAATGACAAATTTGAGTTCTCTAAAAGAAAAGAAATCGCAGTAATGCTGCATAGAGCAGGAAAATATACTTTAATGCAACCAGATTAAATTGAGCATCAAAGATGATTTGACTCAGTAAGTGTATCCTGTAATGTCAGAAACGTAACATTAGAGTGGAGAGGAATGGGGTCAGATGTTCAGTGTCTTCAGAAAGACTTTAAATAAAGTGGAATCGTTCTAAAAAAATGAGAATGAATTATTTATTGTCTGAGTGGTCTCAGTGTGAAGTACAATACCTTTGTCATTTGTAATTCAGCAGCTTTAAGTCTTATCAATTGCAAACAATCATTGCCTTTTCAATAGTTTAGCGTTTCATTTGTTTGACTGTTTTTTGTGAAAGGTGCGCAGTGCAACCGCTCAGCTGAATACATCGCAGGGTGCCATCATCAACGCTTCTCACAGCATCAGATTAATTCTGGACGACCTCAAGGCTGTGTCCGAGAAGATTGACATTATCACAAGCTGTCAGATTCTGCCTGACATCAACATCAATCTAAATAATTATACTGCACCTGTTCCTTAGAGAGAGAAATCAAAAATCAATGCAAGCAGTAAGAAACAACATGTACAAACACAGCTTATGCATATCAATATACAGCACATATATTTAACGGTCATTTACTGCATGTACAGTATTGATCCATCATATAATGTCTGTGCCTGTGTCAGCTCTGGGGATATTTCTGTAGAGTAAGAGTCAAGCAAGAAAAACAAACACATATACATTTCATCTGCTGTAGTGCACGTCTCTTCCAGCACATTTTGTTTACATTTCACATTGGAAGTTATTAATAATTTAATATTTTCCTGCAGTTCTTTGTAAACATTATTATAACGGAGCAGCAGAAGTATCTTTAACCAATGAGAAAGATTTTTTTAAGGTGGCATATCGTTTCCTATCTTTGATGATTTCTGGTCCCACATGTTTCTTGTGTGATATTTGTTTCCGTTTGTTCGTTAAAATTGTATAATAAAGTAACACATTAATATAAATTGACATGATACCTTAATGTTTCACTGACTTGGCTTTGAATCAAAGTAAAACTAGAGATGATTGAACAGTTTTGTTATTTATTATTAAAAACACACATTTGAAAAAACAAGCAGCAAATTAGTACACATGGTATAAAAATAACAATCTGTGATTTTGCAGTTTCCAATTAATGATTTTACAATGTGAACACATATTTTTCCGAGCCGACTGAAGCTGTAAATAAGAAAATAGTAATATTGTAGATACAATTTACAAATACTGATTTTTATAAGTCTGTGTTGAAAGCACTCTGCCCGTCTCCTGTCTTTCTATCTGTCCTTTCATTTATCCAACACCATGAATCCACATGACAGCCTTCGGGTGGACACGTCAAACACATGTGTAGACATACATCAACACCACAATCAGCAGGTTGAGAACTGAGGCCGCAATACCCACAATGCTTAGCACGTGGTCGGTGTCTAACTCGTATAGTTGGGACAATTCAGGAAGAACACCAACAGGGTCAGCGGACTAAAAGAGATCATACAAAACAGAATATAATTCATATTATTCATAGACATAAACTCAGAGCAGGAATTATTAGATTCAATTTAGTTTCATGACATGTTTCAGCCACCTGATGGCGCCATTGATATACACAACAACGTCCACAAAACACAGAATTGCTGGTATCCTCTGGAAATTTAGTGAAGTTCATATCATCTTTACACTCAGTGTGTGTAAAGAAGTTATGTATAATATTTCTTTACACACATGATAATGAGAGATAATAATAATATTATATATATATTCTATTTCCTTTCGTCATAATTATTTGACTCTATTATTTCCATTTATTCCTTATGTGCATACATTTTATATCCCTAACACAACATATACATTTAAAGCTTAATGGAATTAAAAAGCAATGTTTAATATATTTATAGAAACAGGATAGTGACATTCATTTAAACTCCATTCTTACTTTCATATAAAGTCATACAGTAACAATAAAGTGATGAAAAGTGATATTTACTGTGATGAGCTTGTTTCAGAAACTTACCTCCTTGCTGTCTGTCCTTATTCTCACTTCTATTGGCACAGCAGGCTTCATTTCTCACTCTTCAAACTCCCTCAGAGTGCAGTAAAATCTACTTCTGCCTGAACCCTGTCCAGTCCCGAAACAAATAGATCCAAATATCCAGAGGGATGACGGCTGTCAGGCACCATGGAACTTGTTTCTTTTTTTAAAGTCTTCTGTATCCTCTTCTCTCTGAGCTTTGGAAACCCACAGGTCTGTGATAAATGAGGGAATAAAGAGATGTTGTTTTGTTTGGCTCTCATCTACGTAATGGCCCAGACTGTCACACGGAAGCTGCTCGGCTGCCCAGACACTATTTCTGTGTGGGGTCATCTATAGCTGGTTTTTAACTGCCTCTGTGTGTCCACTGGATAATGTTACCAAGGTAGTGATGAGGCCTCAAATACGTCACTAGTGCCCTCTCATTTGTGTGTCTTTGTGTCTGATTGTTGCTGTGTCTTTAGGTTTGCATAGAGACAATTTGAAAGTCTGTACTGGAGATAAAAGAAATGTTAGCTTTACCTTTTCATCGGTGTTGATTGTTCAGCTCAGAACATCAAGCTAACGTTAACAGATAAACAAACAGAGTGAAATTCTGACTCACGTCCATCATGTGTTAAGAAGACGGAGGGACAGAGCTCTTGCCACCGGACAGGTTTGATTAAAGACATTGGGGCATCATTGTTGACGACGCTGAGGGGCAGAGGTGAAGTGTTAGTTAGGGTCATAGACTAGAAAATCTCCTTCAGGTCATCTGATACCACTGATTTACTCCATGCAAGTAATAGATTGACTCAGTTACAGACTAAAATGGCTCTCAGTACAGTGCATACCTCCGACAACGCCCCACAGTCCCCTTATGAAACCATTTCAATTCACTAGATCCGGATTTCTATTTGGATCTGCACCAAATAGCACACACTCATATGATATTAGTCCCCTAAACAGGTCAGATTTTTTTCATCAAGATCCATGAATTATTAGAATGTTGAGAAGTGCCCGATCTCACAATGTAAGAAATTATTTGATCTGTCCCCTGATTCGATCCGCACCCAAATTAAATGGATTCCGTCTGTGGTAATCCTGCTAACAAACACACACACACACACACACAAACGAAACCTCCTTGATGGAGGAAACGATCAGCTTTAGGTCCAGGAATAAAGACTAATGATCAACTGCAAGTATTGTGTAAAAAGTAAAACCCTAAACAGAAAAATGATTAGGGTTAAATATATAGGTGCTGCTCTAAATATTAAATAACTCTAAGTAATCATTTACTATTTAGACAACCATACTTTGCTGTAAAGTGCATCCTGTGATGACAAATCGTGCATCTTCTGAAACACCTCTTTAAATCAGTTTCTACAAAAACTAAACATTCTCACCTTAATTAATTTACAGCGCTACTTTATCACACTGCATGAGTTTCAGCTAATTGTACATACTAAACTAGCAACTGTGTGCACATATTGTTTATTATGTCATATCATTATTTATTGTCTGTCCCTCTCTGTCATGTTTTCAAACTGATCAAAATCAATGGAGTAAGAACAGTGCGTATGTAGAGATCACCACTGTCCTTGCTCCTCTACCCTGACCTGAACAGAGGTGGTGGACCACAGAGGGAGTCACAGAATTGATAAATGAATCGATTAGAGTCTCTTGAGATGCAGATAACATGAGTGTAATAAGACCCCAGAGGCACAAGGAACAGCCATCATCATTTTAGTGACTAGTTTTGAAGGTTAAGAGGGATTTCTCACATCCCCAGATATCTAATTATTTGTTTTTGAGTGTGTATGTGCGTGTGCATCTTGAAGACTCAGCTGTGCTGACTGAGCTCCAGGCTTTGAGGGCTGCATGAGTGATAAATAATTTGTCATGAGGGCAAACACTGAAAACACATTGATAAAGAACAACAATGTCAGTGGTGATGATGATGATTGTCACATCTTCTTATCCTCCTAGTCACTCTTGATTATCAAGCGTTGAGGTAAAACTGCAATGACACATGAACATGAAAGCCGATGCAACATATATTTTTACGAGAAATAACATTATTATAAGGCTGACAAAAGACCACCACCCCTATAAAGATATTAAAATCTGCTGGATTTAGACATTCATTTGGATCTTTGACAAATTCTATACACATTAATATAGACTGACTAAATATTACTGATTTTTTTTAATTAATATTTGTGGATCCCTGAAATTAAACCTGCCTCCTTAATCTGCATCTGCACTAGAATTTCAAGGGTTCTTCATTTTAAGCTTTGGCCCATATACTTCCAATACATTTCAAGAACTTTGGTTTAGTCGGTTTTTTTGCGTAATCCTGCAAAAAGACAAAGAGAAATGAAGACAAACTGTGACCTCCTTGGCAGAGTGATTAACATTACAAAATGGAACAATGCAGCAGTACAATGTAGTATTACTAATAATAGCACATAAACGTAAAGTTGCCAAACTATTTTCATTCTTATAAAACCATTTGAGCAGTTAAACTGATGAGGATATTTTACATTTTGTTTATGTTTCTGACTGGATTTCCAGTTTTTACATAAATTAAAATACATTTTAAAGATCAAATACCTTTTTAACTGTCAATTACTTCAGATTTATTTATTACAGAATAAATCATTCTACACTGTTATATTCTCTGTGTATAAGCACAGATATAAAATGACATACATTTTTTATATCTGAATAGCATTTATAGTATCTTCCTTAAGAATATTTACATTGTTTTCCTTTATTTTTATGACCGAATAATCAGTCAGTTATAATATTGCTCACTGTACAACCTCTTTCCTGTAACTGTGTCCTGGCAAGGTTAGTGATAAAAGGTTTGATGCTGACAAACTAAGCTGATCCACTGACATGAGACCATACTTCCTGATGTAAATGGTTTTGAACTGCAGACACACTGTAGCTTGTGCATTGAACATAGGTGCAACCCAAGTCGCATGAGCAAAAACATTGTGACTCAGTGGGTATTTTCTTTCAGGCCTGGGTGCACTTGTGAGGGGATTGTTACACTCAACAGGCAAGTAGGACATTATATTACTGTTTACATGAAACATCTTTCCTTGTTCCACTGACAGTGGCTCGAGGCTCCGAGCCTGGGATGGGGAGTTCATGCTTGAGCTGGCAAACTTACTAAAGACTAAAATAGGAACATAGCAAACAATGGACCAAGGCAGTGAGGAGAGAGTGTTGATGCTTGCAGCGCAGAGAAGGCAGAGGGTAAGGGAGAGCAGGACGAGAAGAAAGCGACACTGGATTATTAAATCACACTATAGATTAAGTGGTCATCAGAGTATGCTGCAGACTATAGGCTGGTGTGTGTGTGTGTGCGTGCGTGTGTGCGTGCGTGCGTGCGCAGAGGGCAGCCACCCATATTACCCAGGTCAGTGGCTGTCTCATGGGATGCCTGAGGACACACTGTTAGTTTATCTGGCTGGGTGAACATGCACCCAACAGCACAGGTCTGCCAGAGCAACTATACGCTGTATTTAAAAAAGAACCATGCTCTGTGGGTGATAACTTTGTGTTCATGTATGGTTCAGGCGTTCAAGACAATGCTAGAAACTAGGATGCTTCCCACTGACAAACCAGAAGAGTGAACCGGAGGAGAAACCCTCTGAGGAGCTGGAGGGAGCAGCAGCAGCCGCACACACTCCAGACGCATCCTGCTGATAAAAAGTGAAGCTGTGAATACACAAGTAGACAAGATTTGAGTCTTAATTTAGTTATTCCTACCCATTTCAGAACTGAATAAAGAAACAGAATGTGGATGGATGCACAGCTTCAGTTTCCTGTCACCTGAAAGGACTCGTAGGTTTCCAGTAGGGCAGCGTGTAAAAAAACCCAAAGTAAAACAAGTATGAAAATAGCAGCTGGACATTTTCTATACATTGTAGGAAATCCATGACATGTTTAAGTGTTTCCATTAACATAAAGATAAATGTATGTGGGTCTATATTGTGAAATATGTTGGTGCACCCTTCATGTTTTCATGTGCAGATTTCTATGAAATTAGAGTAAGAACCCATAACATTTGAGTGCAGATCCTGATCAAGGTGGGAAACAATTAATTCTTTTTAACTTTCTGAAATAGGACATTTTTCAAAATTTTCTTTAATTTCTCAGAGAAGCATTTATGGATTTTGTTAAAAAATTAAGGTGCGTTTAAGGGACTTATTTATGAGTGTGTGTAATTTGTTGCAGATCCAAATAAAAATCTAGTGATGTAGTTAACTTAAATGTGGTTTCATAAGAGGACTGTTGGGCCTTGGTGTATGCACAACAGACATCTAGTGGGCAAATGTCTTAAGAATGAATTCATCATAATTACAACAAGAGAAGCTTTCGATTTTCTTTGGATTTAGATTGAAATCGAGTTATCTCGGCCAGATCCTTGGTTAATTGCGATTACAACAGATTTTGAGAGAAACCTGTCTTTCTCAGTCTTTTAGCTCAATTTGACTGAAAATGAAGTTTTCATGTGAGCTGTGTATCGGTGCAGTTGGAGAGATAATGTAGAATATCAAAACAAACAATGGAGGTAGATATTGTTCGAGGTTTTGCCTAAACAGATGTAACAGGAAGAAGAATATTGCCATTTCTATTTCAAAAACAAAGTTCTGCACATGGTGGGTTTCTCTTCATTTTTATTGGCATTACTACAACTATACATGATATACAGTATAATCATTACATGGAAAGTACACAGAATCTCACAGCTTTTGTTCCATGGGTACTCTCAACCTGTTTTTTATCAGCTTCGTCAGCAATTAATATAATACTCGTACACATATCTCAAGGATGTAGGTTCTCTGCTTTTAAAGATTACTTTATTACCCGCAAATAGAAACACACACATTATCAGTGCGGTAATTATTCTGGACCTTTCCCACAGTTTGGTGCAGCAGCAGTTACTGTCCTGGAATGTTAGTCAGTAAATCATCAGACCGTCACATGGACCTCTGGTGAATGGATCGTGTCTGAGGCTTTCTGACACCTGGCAGTTGTTTGAATCCCTGTTCCTTTCTGCTCTGGAAAGGACTCTGTGTTAAATGAAAAGTGACGGTCTGTGTCCAGCGTGCCCTACCAGGCTAAAAATCTATTCAGCTCACGAATCATGAAAAAACATGACGATGTGTCTCACAGTCGCTGTGGCTGCCTCAGCCAGATTTTAAGGAATCAAGTCTTATAATGAACGTTTGGAGCTTTGTTCTCTTTTCTTCAGTGTTTTGTGTTAACAGTTCATACCTGGGGCAGTGGATGGGAGTCTCAGGTGTACTGTTTATTCACTGGCAGTAAAGATGGTTTCCATAACATAACACACACCAAAAGGCATCAAACAAATATGAAACAATCTAAAAGCTCTGAATGTGGATGCTGAGTGACAAGTTTGAAAAATATTAAGTCCTTGTGGGGGGGGGGGTGTATGTGTGTGTGTGTGTGTGTGTGTGTGTGTGTGTGTGTGTGTGCGTGCGTGTGTGTGCGTGTGCGTGCGTGTGTGTGTGCATGTGTGTGTCGTATTAAGGAGATGGCTGGATGTCTGTTGGGACAGCAGATGGCAGGACTCACCCTGCAGGCTCTCTCCTCTCATCAATCTGTGAGGACGTGTCCCTGTCGTGTTCTACACCAAAAACTTGAAGTGCAGAACATACAATAAATATCATCAATATTGCAGATTGCTGATATGATGAAGGTCCCTCATTGACCAAGGCTACAGAAGAATATAAATCTGCATTTATTTATTTTTTCTTTTCTTTTTTAAATATATTAAAATGTTGGCTCAATATGCAATCTAACCTTTTGATTGTGTATGTACATTAAAAAGAGATTTAAAAAGGTTTCTTATTGGCAGAAAATACATGTCTTTCAGTTGATTCAGTCTAAAAATATTAGTTTTGCCATTGGCCCTTAACTGGTATTGTTTTCAAGTAAGTCACCCTTTTAAAAGGTTTAAGAAATAACTAGCGTTGGTTAATAAATCCTTTACTAATGCTTTATAAATCATTTAGAAGATTTGTTAAATACCTTTAGCTGGCACCTGTTTGGTAATAATTGTAACCACTAAGTTAATACTCATGGGTTTCAAATTTTATCACCAGCCAAATTAATTCAGACACAGTTTGTTCTTATTAATGGTTTGTAAAGCAATGGTAAATGATATATTAATAAAACTATTGTTTGCGGCTCATAAACCTTAAAGGGGGCCTTATTAGAAAGCATTGCCGTAAACATTTCGAGTCATAAACCTGAGCTAAAATGTTGAGCATTCATTTTGTTTGTTTGCTAACATCACGTGAACCTTTAGCACAATGTTGACCAAAAATATAAAGAACGTTCCCATGTGCAAAGCTGTGGCTTCCACTGTCACAGTCTGACAGCGGCTGTCTAGCCAACCAAAGGTGGCTCGTATACACTGTGCTCTGGTGCACACTTAAAATGGATTTAGCTCAACAAACTCCACTGTGCTATTATCAGATTTGACAGGAAGTAAATGTGCAAGTCACATCGATCTCAGCAAGCTCGCTGTCGACCCGTCCTGATGTGCGCTGAAAGATGGTGTGAAATGAAACTCATGAAGCCAGAAAGAGTGTGTGTTTCTATCTTTGTGAGGACCAATGTGAGTTGTAGGTCTATAGCATGAGGATATTTGGCTTTCAGTTCTATAAAGAGGATTAAAACTGGATTGTAACGTCTAAGTAAAAATATGATTTGTTACAATTTGGGTTTTTACCGAAACGTGTGTGATTGTGAATGTGCAAATGACACGGTGAGAAAGAGAGAGTAGTAAGGCAACTGAATTGTGCATTTCTGGTAATTGAAATATTTAGATTCATCCTTGTAGTCACGGTTTCAGATCCTATTGAACCAATAATTATTGAAGAAAACTAATTGGGAAACTGTGGTCACATGTTTGTCCAGCATTCTGTGGATATGGCCATGGAATTACCTATCAGCACCTTCTACACCTACACTTAATAAAAAATAGACTATTGCCCGTATAAAACCATTGATATTTGTTGTTTTCATCCCAAACATGTGGCTGTGGCTTTCAAGCTTATCCGAACAAAACACTCATTGATAAACTGATTCTAAAACTAACATCATACACAATGTAACAAGGAATCTTAATATGCAAATATTATCAAAAGTACTTACTCACACAAGCCAACATGTACAATTAGAGCATATGGTAAGAGAGCAGTCAGAGGCGCTGGTCATTCATCATAGAAAACAAACTGTTCCTGTCGTCCTTGTTGGTGAGTCTTTCCCAGAATCTCAGACCGATGAGTTTATGAAATGAACTTTTCACAGGTGCGTTTACGTTATATATAAAAGTATTGTGCTGTGTGAAATGTTGGCGGAGACTTGTGTGGGTCCTCTCAGCTCTATGTCTTTTCCGGCGTCAGCTTGTTGGTGGAGAAGAGAATGACAAGGATGAAGTGGAGATTCAGGCCAAACCTTCCTGCTCGCTTGTCAGCTGCGTTTAGGTTTGCTACTCCATTAGAGACGCAGCGCTTAAAGCAAACGTCATATTCATAGTGATATGCTGCTCCGGTGGGAACGTTGCAACCCAATCCCGGAGAGTTTTTTGTGTGTTCAAGACAGATGGCGAGGCCTTGTAGAGAGGTTTTATGTCCTCTTTTTCCAAACAATCCGCACCGGCTCTCTGAGATTTCTCCGTAACTGTTGCATCCCTTTGTATTGTGCTGCAAAAGTGCACCATTCTGATGTGTGTGACACCGCCTCAGTTCCATGCTTTCCCTGCTCTGCTGCTGCTCTATGCGGCTCCAATCAGAGAAACATGATACAAGAAAATACAGCGTCAATCTGTGGCTCCAACCGTCCACGGAGGGATCTTTGCCGATGTGAAGAGCTGCTGAAACATCAGCACCATCCAGTTTCATGTCTGGTTGTTTCCAATTTCCATAAGCACGTAGTACAAACAGATTTAGATGGCAGTTTTTACATCACTTAGTTTGGTTAACTCCTGATAATTAGCTTGATTATTTGATTATAGCTCAAGTAAAAATCATGTGAATGAGCAAGTGCTGCATATTGGGACAAAACTTTCCACAAAAAAAGGGAATTTTTTGACATGTATTTCTATTATAAATGACACATCTTAAACTCACTGGATTTACCTTCAAATCCTCTCATCACCTACTTTACCGGCTATTATTGGAATAATATTGTATTATTAGGCACAGAAAACCCCCAAGGAAATACATAACCCCCAACCAATGAATCCAGGTGTGCTTAGCTACAAGATAATATACATGTGTGAGCACTACGATCACTGGAAGCCCCTGGCAGATCGGTACAGCTGGGGTTACTGTAGGTGTGGCGAGTCAGCACACGTCAGATGGAGGTGTATATGTAGACGAAGACGAGCAGCAGGAGGTTGAGTACAATGCCGATGACGCCCAGCACTGCCAGGAATCTCTCCTCTGGTGTGCTCAGGTATGGACACGTCAATTCCATGTAAAACTCTTTTTAGTGACTCTCTATACAGAAATTAGGATTCAGTAATGAGCAATCATCTGTATGTTTATACGGATGCTCTGTTCATGTATATTAACAGTGGCCAGGAGCTGATAGGCCTATAGAGGTCCCTCTGCCGTTAAGTCGCTTGGTGTTTTTTGGTCCCTTGAGGAGTTTTATCTACCAATTTGATCAAGTTAACTCAGAGTGCTGTGTTTGTTGGACTTTGTAGATAAAACTTATTGGCAGTGACTTCTTAAACATGTATAAGAACAAATAAAAATTCAACAAAACAGACTCAGAGTTATACGACAAAAGGGCAGATTCAGCACAACGACCAAAGCTTCACTCCTGCTGTTTAAGAAGTCCCGGAAATGCTATACCACAGTCATGGGTCAGTATGATAACAAACATCTATGATGAGTCCTGACTGGACACCGTCAGCAAGTGCTGGAGTAAGTGTGGATGATTCCACCTGCAGCTCCGACTCTGATGGGCAACGGAGCTGTCTTAAGGGATAAGCCGTGGACACCGTCAACGTCTCTTCAATGTCCAAGAGAAAAACTTAGGTGACGGAGGTGTAGATGTAGACAATTATGACCACCAGAAGATTGAGAATGGTCCCAATGATGCCCAGCACGGCTAAAATTCGCTCCTCGCGGTCGTTCGTGTTGTCGTCCTCTCTTGCGTGAGAGCTGCAGACATAGCGGCTGCCGGGGACCATGGTTACCATCACAGAACCCCACCCCCACAGGGCGTGACGCCTGGATATGGAGACAGGGATTCCAGAGAAGAGGGCAGACGGAGGAAAAAGAAAGGGATAAAGTTGAAATTGAAAGAGAGAAGGGAAGCAAAGAAAGGAGAAAGAAACAGGTTAATTATATCTGACACAAAAAGGTCCATCATCTTTTCAGTTTCAACATTTTTCATGCATGCACTGAGCAAAAGGGCAAAAGGTTAAACTCAGTGGAGGATTAGATTTATTTTTTGCTATATTTGCTGTCTAGCCCATATCTGCTACTGCAAAAACATTTCTTCCTTATTTCTTTCTTCGATGTCCCCCATTCTCATAGGTGTTTTTGTCGTCCTTATCCACCTTGTTGCTTTCTTAACTCTTTTCCTCCTTTTTACTTTTCCCCTCACCTCTCCTCCTGCCATTGTTGTCACCTCTTTTCACAACCTGTTCCTCTTCCTTCCTCCTATTTTTTAATTAGTTTCGCATCCTGTCAATGGCAAGAGAAGTCCAACTTAACAAGAAAACATCTGACGCAGAGCCAACAACGCCTAGCTTTTTTAAGGGTTTGTTGTGTGTCTCGCCCAGGTCACCTTATCTGTTCTTTCCATTCAACACTCTTTTAACATATATATTATAATCACATAAATCTCAGTCTGTATGTGGCTGGCAGATATCGAGAATCAAAAATACACTTGGCATTTGTATTATCGAGGGGCCAAAGAAGTGCAGTGAACAGCTCTTTGTGCAGCAGTGGTGGTGCAGCTTCAGAGTCTTTACTCGTTACAGCTTGATTGCTTCAGTTCACTTTGAGAGTTTCAGAAAGAAACCAGCAACCAACATCACCACAGGTCAAGCAAACAGCCCATTCCAAACAGGCAGGTTTATAACAGGCAGTGCATTATATAACCAAAAAATATACGTATTGATAAAAATACTATCAAACCTTCGGATAATCACCTGGGTAATCTTTACAGTTAATCTAAAGTTTGCATGACTGTAATCCTACATTGCTAAGGTTTAAATTAGGTGTTTATCTCATGAAAATGGCACAATTTCTTTCATTTGTCGCAGTATTTCAATTAAAGCTTGTGTTAAACCTCCAAAAACAGTAGTCTATAAAAATCATCACCCTAATTATTATTCTTTTCTTGCTCTTCATCCATTTATTCACCTCTGTCTGTCTCTGAGCTTTACTGCTGATGCAGGATCAATGGTGTCCGTGAAAACGTAATGAGTTTGGACACTGACGAGGGATTTATCTGCCGTCCTCTGAGACGTTTTGGGAACATCAAGGGAAAGGGAGGTTAGGATGAGGACAGTGCAAATGTTCTTCTGTATATGTCTCTCTCTGTCTGTGAGTGTCTGAGCTAAAGTAAGTGTGACTCGTGGGTTTTATTCAGGATGTAAGATATCCACGACACTAAACTGTTTGTAAGTAGATCCAGTGCAGGAATACCTCATCCAATTTTATCAATAATTCAACTCCCTAGGATAAAAGCACTGACAAGTATAGAATATAGAAAGATATGGTTCCATGATGTATTTTTCTGGATAATCAAACTCTCCCATAACAACTCAGTGTCAAATGTTGAAAGTTATTTAATAAATAAATCATCCCCATTCAAGTCCATCCATCTTTCCGCCCTTACAGCTTTTCTTTTCTCTCCACTTGTTCTATCTTTATATTTTGATTATGTTGTGGGTAAACATTTCATGTGCATGCATGTGTGCAGTGTGTGGTTTGAGTGTCTAAGAGCAGGGACATGGCCCAATCTTTTGATGCAGCTCAGCCATTCAGCAGTGTAACATGATTATTTCCAACCCAATTAGAGGGACTGCATGGCACACCTCAAAACTCAGACACATAAAATATATAGAAAAGATGAGAAAAGGGTAGAAAATAATACAGTGAAGTAATATAATAAGAAGTATGTAATATGGTACAGAACTCTGCTAACTAAACATACAAATAATTCCTGTGTATAAATGAGCTTCCTGGAACTGTGGAAGAACTACTTTTCAGAATGTTTTCTTTTTTACCCATCACATCACAGCAAACTGAACCCCTTGGTTCTGATGTGCTACAGACTTTACAGCTACAATCCCTTAGTTTTATTGAGAATTATTATTGTTATATTCACATACAGTCTGTTGAGCTTTGCCATACAGGTGAGGCAAATCTGACCAAAAACCTAAAGAGGTCCTAGAAAGTGCTGCAGGATGTTACTGACACTATTTGCTTTTAGGAGCACTTTAACTGTAAAACACCCACATTGAACAGTATGTGTCAATAATGGGCTGATGACCTCTACTTTGTGTTCCTGTCTGAACTTTGCTTTTGTTATCTGGGTTCTAGAGTTTCTATCATATCCAAAGAAATCCAAATGACATTGCATTCTGAGATTATAAATGATCGTAGTCAGTGAGTCATGCCTTCTCCAGACCTTGGAGAAGGCATGGATTTTCACACAAATACTGCACGTTGTATATTTAGTACCATATGCAGTATTTTAATGTATATTTGGCTGCTTTAGACTTATTCAAATATATTTCAAGATATACACACTCTCTTTGTCTCCTCTCTCTCCGTCATCCCTCTCTCCTTCTCTACAAGAACATACATCTTAATGAACCACAGACACTCAAGCATTTAATCAATGCAAATTACTATTTGAATATAAACCTTCATCATCCCCACAGTACTGTGACAGAAGAGCAGGAGGGATCAGATGTGATTCTCTTGTGATGATTGTCTCAGGTAAAAGAAGTTAGTGGCACGATTTTATATACGATTTTCATATTTCATATATTCAGGCTATTTGACTACATCACTATAAGAAAACAGTAATCTGATGTAGATTAGACTCTAATCCTACTCAATAACTAATTAAAAACATACGTTTATATTAATCCAAACTTGTTTTGAACCAAACACTAGAGCGCAGTACTAGTGCACTGTAGCACTACATGGGAAATTCACCAGCGGCTTCCCCACTGAATAAGCAATGTGCGGCGGTCTGCCCCATGAACTTCATGAATAATATTCACCATTATTGTTGCAGATAGCTGCTCTGCTTATTTTACTGTCAAATTAATTTGTGTACGATGTGATGTAAACTCCCTGTGGAGGGTCCATCTGCAGTGCAGTGTGCATTGCTGCTAGAGTTTGAGAGGTTGCACTGCGATTCATTACCATCGTAATGAACCAGTGAAACTGAAGGAATGAAAACATTTCAGGATTAAAAAGAGGTGCCATACACATAGAAGATGTCATGATGATGTCCACTTGGAAAGACCATGAGATTAAAGAGCTTTTGGTGATAAGAACCAACGTTGGTGTTGATTTCCATAACAGAATATACGTCGTGTCCTGCCTCCTGCTCTACCCAGACCCCAGCCCTCGCCTGAATGTTACAGACATTTTCCTGTTGTTGTGAACGCGTGACTTTGAAAACCTCCTGCTTTGTTCTTATATCTGAAACACAATGTCCAGAAAATGTCTGGACACCGTTTTCAGGACATTTTCTGAAGTTCATGTCTGACAACGACTTCTGTTTCAGGGACAGACTCAGCAACAAGGCCCAAGATGGATGAGTTCAATCTTGGCATTTGCGTGGAATGATTGAACACAGAATAAAATCAGACAAACATAGTTTATGCTGAAATTGCGTTGTTACATCAGGATATGAAAACATTGTGTCACACTTGATAAACTTCTTCACAGTGCAGGCCTGATGGCTGCTCAGATAGCAGAGAATTTCATTTCCCTTTCCCTCAAAAGTTCTGGAAGCAACAAATTAGATTTTGTTTCTCACAGCCACCACCATCACATCACCTGCCATCAAAGATTACATGTTTGGATTGATGTTTTATTTTGTATTTCTTTAATGCTTTTTCTCCACATGTCCTCTTAGAAATATGATATACCCTTATCCTTCAGTATTGGCAGTTTTTGAACATTTCTATACTGTTGTGTCGTTAATATTCATGTATATATACAGTTATATAGTTTAAGACATTTTTAGAAATATCTATGTTTATCATCTTTGTCTGTCTCCTTCTTCCTATATAAATATTATAGGTACACACAACCAACAATGATGAGAGCACTATCTCTATCATCTTGCTGTTGGGTGGATTTTTACTTTATCTCTTTATAGATTCAATGACACTTCACGTTCAGGGAATCTTCCCCTTATAACCCTAATCATGGTGATTATTGGTCGCTGAGCAAATTCTCATAATGTCAAATTCAATACAAACAAATTGAGTTCTACTGCAGTGCACTGTGCTACGTGTCCATCAGCTGGACATGCAGTAATGATCAGAGAAAGGACAAATTGCAGGTATTGATTGGAGTCACCGATTGGTCGTGTTATTGATTGTGCAGAAAGTCTCAATCAATGATCTCACAGCTTTTGTGTTCGCTACAATGCAGACACTCTGAGCTCATTGCTCAGTCTTTGTAGAGATCAATAACACTCACATAGAGGTGCAGCATGTAGAAATAAAGAAGGCACACACACACACACACACACACACACACACTGAGCTGAGTGATGGTGTGGGAACCAGATCCGTATGACACTCAAACGTTCCATAGCCTCATTACGAGCTGGAGGCCGGCGCTGCTACAATACAAGGCCAACGGCCATGAAGCGACTGTCACGTCTCCTCAGCCACAGCTCTGCTTCCTTCATTTATGTGCATGTGTGCATTCGTAGTGCGTGTTATAGTGTGTGTTGGGGGGTGCTCGTGAGAGGGACAGAGAGGATGAGTGTGTGGGTGTACGAATGCATGTTTTCATACAGAAATAGAGGGGACACGTTTGTCTGGAGGAGAAGGTGTGTGTGTGTGTGATTGGTTTGGTTTCTTTGGAAACAGTCAGGTGACATCTCAGCCCATTGAAAATATTTAAGTCATTATGAGGTTAGAGAAAATCTCACCATGAAACAACAGACACTGAGAAGAATTTACGGAACCAAAAGTAACATTTACAGGCTCAATTTAAATCTGTATTTTTGCACAAATTCATCAATCAATCAATCAAATTTTATTTGTATAGCCCATATTCACAAATCACAATTTGTCTCATAATGCTTTAATGAGGTGTGACATCCTCTGCCCTTAACCCTCAACAAGAGTAAGGAAAAACTACCCTAAAACCAACTTGTGTGGAATAAGCCTGTGGATGAAGAATTAGGTAACGCACACACCTGGAGACTATAAATTACTGGATAAAGTGTGAAATAGAAGCTATAAATATATTGAAAAATACGTATATACAAGTAAAGGAAATAGACTGTACAGAGATCAATAAAGTAATGTACCGAATCCAAATATGGCTCTATGACATTGCTAATGCTAAATATTACGTGCTCAATAAACAAGACTGTTCTTTGACATGTTCTCAGCTTTGAAGCCACAGGAAAGTAATACCAATACCTTGCTTTCTGTGACGTACTCACTGCTATAATTACTAATAACGTTTCTGACACAACCACAAGCAGCAATGGAAATGGAAATTTTGCCTGACAACAAACTTACAATAATTAAAAGCCTTTGTCCCAATCATGCAGAGGTAATATGAATAGTTTACAACATACAAGGTGCTGATATATTCTCTCTGATCTCAGATTCAGACATTTGAAATAATAATCTTGATTACCCTGATTAATAATAAAGCTTATATTATGTTTGACATGCAGTGGATGTTAGTCTTTCATAGAAAGTGTTAATCCACAAAAAATGGATGAGGCAAAGACAACATTTGTGTTAATGGTAACATATGTGAATACAGATTAGTATATCTTTTGATATAATATCTCCTGATGTAAATGCTGCAGGGGTTCTGTTCAGTCAAACTTGCCTTGGTCTGCATGGTTTGTCAATTCAGGTGCCAAGCTGCAGGTCATGTGACCCGCTGGGCACCAGTATCAAGTGACCTAAACTGTTTGAATCAGTGGATGGAATCACATGAACCCCTGAACCTACAAGTATCATGTGGTCAGATCACATGACCCCCCCACCACCCTGCATCCAATTACTTGAACTGTCTTAACTCTCCTGAACTCCAAGGCTTCCCTCGCTGACCTTTCACCTTTGACCTTGGCCAACCTCCTGAGGGAAGATGCTCATTGGTGAATGTGCAGTGTAACATGCACTCATGCACACGTATGCACAGATGCTGACAGACACACGGCATAGGAGCAGAGACGTGTACTCACCACACATTGCACCAGGGGTGCAGCCAAAGACTCCTCTCTTTCTTCCCCTTATCCGAGCATGTTGTCAGTTTTTTCTTCTCCTCCGTCCTGCTGGTTTCTTTCACCTCCCTCTTCTCATCCTCCTCCCCCTCCCTGTCCCCCCTCTCACTACTGCTGTTCAGGTCCAGCTCTGTCGCTGGTGGGGAGAATCCAGGCGACACACACACACGCAGACACACACACTCGCACACACAGCTCCGGGCAACGCTTTGAAAATACACTCAGACACAGCTGGATTCAAAGCTCTGCGCACTCACTCACACACACACACACAGACACACACACACACACAGACACACACACACACACAGACACACCTCTACACAAGCTCACACAAGCATATAACGCACAAACACAGCTGATCTCTTTGACAGTCCTTACGCAGCCACACACAAACACGCAGCTGGTCTGATGTGCGCAGCTGGATGGAGATGTTGTGTGTTGTGTCTTCCTGCGTTATTGTGTTGACGTTTTGAGGAATGGGTGAGTCAAGTAGGAGAGGAGGCAGCCTCTACGTTAGTGCCACAATAACATTTAGAGCCATCGTGACTTTATCCAGTCATGGATATAAAAACAAAGTGTGCGTCTCGCCTCCAATTAAATTATCTTATGTGTTGATATAATTAAAGCTTTTCCACAGGTATATATATCCTCAAGCCGTGAAGGCAAACCTCTACTGGGCCATTCTCAGAGTTGAAACGGTTCCAATCAGTCCAGGTCAGAATCATGTGAGGAAACATTCATGCACTCTCCAGAGCTGTTTAGCTCATCTCGTCCGGCAGTGCTGTACCTCACAGTGGCAGTCAATCCAGGATATGAATCTGTACTCGTCAGCCAGACCTGGTTCTTGGAGAAGAGAAGAAATTGCTGAAGTCTTGATGTGATCGCTCACGTCCTCTTCATCCCTCTGGATGAGATAAAGCTCCAATTTTCTCTGAGGACTCCCAGGAACCTGACTAATTTGAAGCTCTTGCCTTAATTTGCAGCAACATCTCAACTTTGCCACCCTCAGCCGTCTTCTGCCAAAATCCCTTAGAAGAAAAAAAAAGATGACTGTGGTTCTTCCCCCTGCTTCCTCCTCTGTGGTGCAAGGAGGGAGCTTTTTCGAGAGTAGCCTGTCAGCATCAATATTTAACAGGAAACTCTTGCTGTGTTGCTGTCACAGTTAAAGTTTCCATGTTCCCATTGTCGCACGTTGGACTACAAGTTCTCGGGTCCTCGATGTCTTCTGCTCCTCTTTCTTCCTGGTCTTTCTGGCTGTTAGCTCTCTGCCTTGATGTTTTGCGCTAACATAGCCAGATTTGCCCTGTTCCTTGGGGTTATCTCTTCTTGACCACTTTTTTCCTTGCCTGCAGTCAATGTGAACCTAGCCTGATCATATGCAAACCTCACTCATCTTCTATCCCTGAAGCGAGACACAGTCACTCAGGACTTTCCCCCCTGCAGCTGCTCAAGCGTATATTTTTCATCAAGCCTGTCCCTGTGTCCTCTGCGTCCACTTTCCGCCCCCACAGCAAACCTTCATGCAACCTTCCCTCAATCAGCTTCAGTCATACCAAACCCTTTACTTCACTTCCCAAACTCACCCTCTTCTCGCCTCCCTCTGCCTCTGGCACGCTGATTCACTTGGCCTATATCTCACTCACTGCCCGCCAGTGATGCTGCTGCCTCTGTCCTCACCCTGTCTTTTTCTTCTTAGTCTTACGACTGCTCAATTCTGGTCAGGTCCTCCTCCTCCAATATTTTTCCTCCCTGTGTCTCTCCCCATTCCCCCTCTGGTCTCCCTCTGCCTCTTCTCTTGCATGTGGAATAAATACACTGTATTCTAGCTGCTGTGCTCTGAGTCATGCAGCTCTCTCTCCTCCCTTCTCCTTGCAGAAGCTTGCAAATGTTCTTCTGTGTATGTGTGTGTGTGTGTGTGTGTTTCTTGTCTCCTCTCTCTAACGACACGTCTGGATGTGCTCAGCATCTCTTTTTGTCCCAAACTTGCTCGTGGATAGACAGTCAAGCAAAGAGCAATGAAGGAAAGAGAGAGAGGTCACACTTTCCCACAACTGAGGCAGGAGATCTGCTTTTCAATGCACATTCTGTGTCTCTCTCTGTTCTGGCTGCTGCTAATAGCCTCTTAGTTTGGTTACAGGTGACTGCTTTTCCCCTTGTCTCACTGGACAATTATCATTTTACTTGCTCTGGTCAGTGGCGCAAGTTCGCTCCTTCTCCCCCCCTCTCTTTAATCCCTGCTGCTGTTGCTTCTTCAAATCCATGTTTGTGACAGTCTGAAATGGACAGGATAAAACAGAGGTAAACACTCCCTTAAAACAAAAATGTACAAGAAAGGAGCGACACCGAGAGGAAAGAACAAGGACTTGAGAAGAAGAAAGATGCCTTCAGGATGATAGTTGAGGAGATGTGGAGGGAAAGAGGAGGCGAGAAGGAGGAGGGTTAAGAAGAGGGGGGAGGTTGTGAGGAAGAGCTTGTGTGTGGGTGGAATGGAGAGATGATTGTAAGATGGATATGGAGTGAAGCGAGAGTTGCAGCTTGTTGGGGAAAGAAAGGGATGGATGAGTGAAGGTTGAGCAGACAGGCACGTGTGAATGGTTGATGGAGAGACAGAATGATGGGCGTGTTTGGATTTATGGATGGATGAATGGTTTGACAGATTGACTGCTCTTCTGTGACATCCAGGAAATCTCTTCATGCAGCTTTCATGGAAGAAAAGGCCTCTCTCAGTTCCTGCTTGTCAAAACATTTCAAATAATCTTCTTGTCTGGAGGTGTCCCATGTTTGTTTGTATTTTTACCTTCATGGGAATCCTGATGCTCTCTCCTCTTTCTTAATTTTTACATCCCTCATCGACTCTCTCCATCCCTCCGTCTGCTCCTGCAGCCTCAGTCTGTGCTATAACTAAAATACATCCTCCTCCTCCTCTTTCTGTCCCTTTCTCAATTCCCTCTCCCCCCTCTCCGCTCCCATTCTCTCTATATTTGTCCTTCTCTGCCTCTCTCCCCCTTTCCTCCTCTCCCCCTCTTTTCGCTCCTCACTCCTCTGTCTCAGAACCTCCCCACATACCCCCATATTCCATCACCACGTCTCCATATCCCTTTCTCTCTCACCGTCCTTCACTTGTGTTTTCTCCCCCCACCCTCGGCAAGAGAAGCTTCCAGAGCAGAGTGGACAGGCTCTGGGAGAGGAAAGCTCTCACGACATGTGAACACCATTCATAACCCTGCCACATGAATAAACCACACACAGTACATTCATACTTTCTCATATGCAGGCACATAAAGACCTCCTCCCACACACACACACACAGAAACACACACACCCTCCCTCCCCATCTGGTGACAAAAAAAAAAAACACAACCTGCTGAAAAATGAACATACAACAAGGTTTGTTATACATGCATACCTGAGCAGCATCCACAGTGCACACACACACACACACAAACACACAGTATCCTGAAGGCATCAATAATAAAAGCGGATCTTCTGTGGTGTGAGACCACAAAATAAATTGATTACAGGCTGAACGGAGAATATATGCACATGTTCATGACATGTAGCATGTACACATGAGTGCACACGCATGCTGGGAAAACAATGCTCTCATTTGAAATGGAAATTCTGTTTGACAAACAGTGACCGAGTCATTGAACAAATAAATGAAACCTCAGCCTCATTGGGTTTGTGTGTACAGTCAAAGAGAGAAAGATAGAAATAGAAGAATAGTTAGAGAGTGTGTGTGTGTGTGTGTGTGTGTGTGTGTGTGTGTGGGTGTGTGTGTGTGTGGGTGTGTGTGTGTGTGTGTGTGTGTGTGTGTAACTGGTTAGCGCTGTCCTTTTGGCCTCCAGCATCACCCAGTGCCACCATCTGTGCTGCCAACCCGATGGGAGGGGTTTGTGTCTGCACGACTGTGTGTTCATGAGTGTGAAAGTGTGTGGGAGGAGATCTTTATTTGGGTGAACTGATTAACAGATCAACATGAGTTAGGCTGGTTATTGTTTTTTAGGAATTATATCTCTCCAACTCTGAGTCTCTTTTTGGACTCTGACTCATCTAGGTCACTGGATAAACCTTTTGGTCTGGATGAGTCTTCTTTCCATCCTTAATCCTTCATTTCTAAACGTCCCACTCCAGCCGTTTTAACTCACTGCTCCTGTATACATTTAATTGTTCTCTCAGGTAGTTTTAATTTCGTTTATATCAAAATATATTTTATATTAGCATATTTGCATTTTCCTCGAGACGCAGTCAAGACCTTAACAAGATGGAGGAGACCAAAATGGAGTTTAAAAATCACAAAGTCACTCTGTATTTTCATTGATAAAAAGGAGGAGATAACATTTTTGTTTTGTCAAACAATGACATAAAGGGAATGTCCATTCCTGTGTGCTAAAGTCCTCTTCCCTCCAGCAGCGTATACCGCCAACAGTATAGCCTGGACGCAAAGCACAGCCTGTACTTTAACATACAGTGACAGAAACAACTTCCACCAAGAGGTATTGATAAGTCAACATGACTTCATTTCAAGAGCTCATCCAATCACAACAGAGAAATCATCTTGTCTTTCTATACGTTGCATACTGACTCGTTTCTTCAGCTGAAATTCTGCTTGACTGCTGATTCAGCTATTATTATGATCAAGTATTATCCACGTCTTTTCCGACTCACCGTCCTGGAGAGTGCACTTGAACTCCACCTGTCTTGTTCCAGATTCTTCATTAGTTCACAGGATGTGGCAGAAAAGTGTCAGATTTTCTGTAACATGCAATAACAGCATTGACATATCCTCCCCCCACTTAATGAAGTTATTAGCAAATGTTTGCCGACTTTCACTCCCAGCAGCTGAGTTGAACAACATTATCATTAATATGGAGTCCTGTCTTTAGACAACTGACAAATTTAAACCACCACTGTCTTTCAGCTCTTTTAGCTCAGTTTTGGTCTCTACCAACACCTAAAAGATTTATATCTGTCTCTTGTCTCTTTCATCCAGAGAGAACAGTTAAAGAATGCTTCACCTGCTTTTCAACTTAGTGTTACTCTCTGACCACTATTCTCAAATACAAATAGTTAACCTTAATTTTAATTTGATTTCACATTTTATAAAGTGAGATTTTCAAAAAAAAATTGCATTGCACAGTGTCACAGATTGTGTTCAAGTGTTATGTCTCAAATAGTAACATAATGATATATATTTATAATATGAATACAAAGATATATAGAATATACAATTGGTGATAGTTTTACTGGGGGTTTTAAATATCTTGGTACTTTACAGATCACATGACAGTGTGATGTCGCAGAGATGTTATTTATGTTGTTGCTCAGATTTTCATAGGCTTAAATGTTCCCACATATGCATAAAAGCACGGTACATACTGGATAAGGTAGAGAGGAGCAGAACTGACACAGTGGTTAATCCTACTAAATACTTTAAAGATGTGGCAACTCTGGGCCAGGAGTGTAGTGTGTGTGTGTGTGTGTGTGTGTGTGTGTGTGTGTGTGTGTTTGTTTGTGTGTGTGCGTGTGTGTGCATGTAAAAAAACATGTAACAGATTTCTCATAGAAAAGAAAAAAATCTAATGTGACCAGAATATTTGTATTTAGAGGAATGACGTTTATGCAAAATGCAGAAGTATTCTAACTCCCACTACTGAATGTAGAGGCTTGTTTTCAATGGCAGTGTTCCCTCTTTACTCCAGTAGAATTAGTGTTTGACTGTAGATGAGTAGGCAACCCCATCCATTCAGTCTTATTCAGGGATCTGTATCATCTTAACCAGCCACGGATCCATCAGAGACAATTAATTCCGTTGTTAGATTGTTAACAAAGATTAATGTTCACTTTATCATTTCCTGCACCCCCACCCCTTCACTCTCTTATAATCAGTGTCTCTCTCTTTATTTGTCTTAATGGATAATATCTCAATTCTGACTTAAAGGAAAAGACCCTGCATACACACACATACAGTAGAGAGTATGGATCATCATCAACAGCAATAAGATTGATTTACATTTGCATATCCAACACTGTAAAAAGCATGTGCACATCTGGATCTTTGTAAACATACATGCACAGATGCACTTTTTTTTTTTCCTTTTATCATACATCTGGGTCAACAGCAGCAGACACTACAGGAGTCAGTATGTAGCTGTAATAAATGGAGCAGGGTGAGGGCGCTCCCCTGTGTTGATGTTTGAGACTGCAGGGTTTTCTGGAATGGATTATTTCTAGTGTATAGTCTGTCATGGGCTTGTGGTGAGTTAATATGGTACATCATCAATATACAATTTTTAACAATATATATTCATGTGAGTGTTAGTCTCTGTGCATGTGGCTGCTCATTTTGGTGTTTTTTTTAACATGGGTGACACATTGATCTGTGATCGAGTAAAAGTAGCTAAAAATCAGTTTACATTTTATTCCCCTCACATCCCTGTTGGAATTAGTGGTGTTGCAAAGACCTAAATATGAATACAAATCTGACGTTTCCACGTTTTGAATAAAACAACATTGTATTTTTGCAGAGGCTTAATTAAAGAAACATGTACATGTTGGTCACTGCATCTCCAGGCTGCTTCTGAACACACCTCTGCTTGAATGAAGCTCCTCAGGTGTGAGTTCATGTATGTGCATGTATGCATCTTAACCTCGTTCCCCCGGGCTACAGCTGCTGCCAGAGTGTGTCTTCATTCACCTTCCATTGTTGAATAAGAACCAGAAAAATCCTGTATTTAAAACAGCTTCTCTCCAGAGGCTTTCGTCAACACTGTATAGAACATCCTGAACAGCTGTGACTCGCCTGGAGCTCACTTTGATTGTGTAAGCATTTGGCTGATAGTTAACAGAGTGACTCACAAAAACCTGCACAGGAGACAATCAATGAAAACAGCACAAACTCACTGATCGAGAGCCACTTAACTCAGGATGATTAAAAGCATTTATTTATCTACTAGTAATAGCAACAAGATACATTTTCAACTCCTGTCGATGGTGGAATATTTTCAGTTTTCAAGTCTTATAGATATGATTTGATCTTGTTGCATATTCCCAGTTAGCTTTAAGAAAAGATGGATTTCACATATAAGTTACCACCTGCAGTTGGTGGCTTTTGAAAAAAGAGGGGAATAGAATTTTGAACAAAGGAGCCTATGACTTCCAGACCCCTTCTCATGTTTGCACTGAGCTCCAAAGCCCCTCCCCCACAACAACAAATACAAAATTATAAATACAATAACATGACACTGACCACCAGTATGACACTAACACCCGATTGACACTCGACCACCCCCCCACCCCCTTCTGATTGGTGGCTTTCGAAACATAACCGTAAAAAGAGCAGTAGGTGGGGCCAGAGGAGCTTCCTTCTTTTTTTCAAGATGACCTGCCTGACTGTCAGATCATAGTTTGGCTAAAAATTGTTTTTAAAAAAGTGGCTTTGTAAATGTTTCCTATAGTTTTATACAATAATCTGACAGTGGCTCTGACATGTTGGTCTCTGTAAGCATATTAGGTCTCAGACGACAGGTGTTGCTGCTGAAAGAAAATCTATTTATAGGGTAAATTATGTAAACTGATGAAACCATTGTCTCGCCACAGATATGACAGTGCTCATGCAATGTTCTCTTGAACACTGTCCAATGCTGATTACATTTGATGCATGACTGCCTCCCTCTGGTCTAGAAGTAGAAGCCAAATAGTGAGGTTGACAGGAAACTCCTCTTGCATTATTATTATTCATGCTAAATGTTTTGTGCCACAGTAGATTGGTATAACCTGTCTGACTCTTCCTAATGCAGTCTGACCCCAACTCTACTGTACGGTATATAACCATATTCATAATAAACACATGAAAAGGATGAGGATACACATGCACATGAACAGACATTCATTCATTCTTCTTGTGACTTATATATATATGATAAATCCAAACCCATGCACTGGAGGAACCATCATTTTCTTATTTGTACCCATAATTTTTCACACTCAAACAAAAGTTTGACTGACAGGTTTTACATTATGGTGCTAAATGTCATCACTGCAGAGAGGTCAATGTAAGATGATGTATTTAAGTATAATGTAACCTCTTTAAGACAGTTTTATTCTTTAAGCACTGTTTCTGTCCATCCATTCCAAAAGATGGATTATCTGTTCATACACTCATTTCATATTTTTGAAATCATATATGTTTCATAGTCTACACATTTTCACAAGGCTATAATGGCACATCCAGGAAACCAAAGAAAGAGAGTTTCAATTGGGATTTCAGTTGAAAACTAAACCTTCACAGTAATTCTAGCCTGGTTGACGTATATATTAAATCAAATTCTATCTACAATATTAGAAAAATGCTGGTGTGTGTTGCAGTCCACCTCACAGAGCTGTGATTCCTGCACTTTAACCCATCCCCGTGGTCTGAAGCACTGTGTTGAAGAAGGCAGAGCAGCTGGACCTTCTCACACCCAAAACAAATTCTGTTTCAGATCGCATGATGTCGTTGAATATTTTAAATGCCTGTTATGTATCTTTTTCCAAAACTTCAGTAACGCAGACAGAATATTTGCATTGTGGTCAAGTTTTTCCCATTTTGTTTGTGCATCAATCCTTCAGCTCATTAGAAAAAGACGGTTACAAGAAAATCACTTTGCAGTAAACTTTATTCACATCACTCTGTGCTGTTAAATCTCTTTATATAAAACTGGAAACATTTTTTACATTCATCGTACACAATGTCCACCATTTCCTTCGTAAAGCTTTTTAAAAGTCTTATTTTCACTTTAAAACTACATTCAAAATGGTATCACAATGCTGAAAGACAATAGACCTGCTAAATTTATACAATATAAAAATACAAACATCTTCTTAGAACACAGTTGACTATTTTAACAGATTTGGGTGGCTTTTCTTTTGTAAACATGTAAACAGAAAAAAAAAAATGGCATTACTAACCGATCCCAGTTTTAGGTAAATTGACATCTTTACTCCTAAAAGAGACTAAATCTCTAGTTTTGTCCGTTCCACTCCACCAATGAGGCCAAAATAGTTGTTGACTCTTTACTCTGAACATGTTATCCACACCCCAATGCATCTTGAGCTTTATTGTCCATGCAATCCTGATCTATAAAATAAACATTGTGGTGTAATGAAAAAGACTAGTGTACTAGACGTCTTTTTGCAACCAGTTGAGTCGTGTCTGCTGGTAATTTGAAAGAATACACATTTCAGGCACTTCCGCATTGATTTCACTTTCAGTACCTGGAGTCTGCAGCGTATGGTGTTACTGCATATACTTGGTTAGTTCTTTACAGTGAGCAGTTTAGGACGAGGATAAGGATTGGACCATGCTAACAAAAGGCCTCAGGTAGGGACATGCACCTCCCCCACACTCCTCTGTTCTTTGTAAGAAGTCCATCGTTAAAACTTAATGTTCGTGCATAAGGACAATTGAGAATTCAGCATAGGGTGAGGACTAAAAAATTAAACATCAATATGCAAAACAGGAAATTAGAAAAATACAATTCTTAGAATTTTTTTGTCTGGAACATTCATGCTTTATAATGTGCAGTCTGTTATATCCTTCTTCTTCTTTGCTTGCCTCCTACTGATCCTGTCACCTCCTGTGTGTGAAAGTACCTTACATACTATCTCTTCCTTTCCTTCCTATGCATTCCTAACCGCAGATCACCCCTACATCTTCCCCATGTGAACAGTTGTGTTTCCCAACCCTGGATCTCTTGCACTCCAGCAGTGATCTCTCCCCGCCCTCACACTGCACATCGTCCAGCAGGATCCTGACACTGCTGTCAGCCTCCCCCAGTGCGGCCCTCTTCATCACTGCCAGTGCTGTGGTGAAGCCGAGCTGTCGACACACCACAGTGCCCGACTTGGTGGTGAAAAGGTCATCGCACACTGTCCCCCACTCTCCTCGGATAAAGATCTCCACTCTGCCTCGATCCGATAAACCGTCACTGCTCACCAGACGCACTAAGCCAGCCCTCAGCCTTCTCCCTCCTCTTCCTCTTTTGAAGGCGTGACCTCTACCTCTTCCTCTGGGCCTCTTATACACTTGGTTGCCCTCCACAGCACTTTCCAGCTTCTCTCCGAGCCATAGCTCCTCCTCTTGAACTTTAGGAAGCGTTACTGGTGGTCTCTGGGGCTTGTAGGAAGACATGGTGGGTTTCTGGCTCCAGTATGGTGGACGAGGTGTGGTCCACGCTCTGGGGTGCTCAGGGTAACGTATAGAGGTCAGAGCCATCTCAGATCGTTTCAAGGATGTTGCAGATGGAGAAGGAGGAAGCTGTGCTGTGGTTAAAGGTTGGGATGTGGTACTAGGGGGATAGTGAAGGGGTCTCTCATGTCTCCTTGTTGGACGTGTGGTGATGATTGGCGTTTGAGCAATCCTAGAGGAGACTGCAGTCATGACGGTTGTGCGATAACCTGAAGGAGAGACAGAATCACCCTCTTTATTTGAATATAGAGTTTAACAATATGTTTCATCTTTTTTTCTCTTTAATACACAAACCTTTCAGTCAATTAGGACCAACGTCCAGCAGCCAGTTAGCTTAGCTTGCAACATAAAGACTCGAAATAGGTTGTCTCTGTACAAAGGAAATAAAATCTGCCTGCTAGCTTATATCTACAAAGTTGTTTTAATATTTCAAAACTGTCACACGAAAATGTGTGAAACATAGAAATTGTTTGGCATGTGATCCCTGAAAAAGTCCGAAAAAGTATTTTCATACATTATTTTTTGTACAAAATGAACAAACAAGATATAATATGTTTATTGATGAGTTTTAAAGGGTTAGGGTGCTGGTTACCCTGTTACACAGACAGGCTAACTGTTTCCACTATTTATATAAGCTAAGCTGACTAGCTAGCTAACTGGCTACTGGATGACACCCTATGCCGCCATAGAGGTCAAACAGAATAAACATGGCATTCATCTTCTCATCTAACTCTCTGTAATAAAGCGTATAAACCTTTTTCCCAACAGGTCAAACTTTTCCTTTAATAATAAAAAAAGCAAATTAAGAGTTAATTATCAAGCCAAATAACTGTTCTCCGAGTAAATGAAAGACGTAAACACAGACACACAAAGATGAATGTCCAAACTTAGGCTGATGCAGAAACATTTATTCAAAATAAATAAAGCCAACGTACCTGATTTAACTTTAAGTATAGTGCAAATATTCGACACACAGATAAGCACCACTTAGCCTGCATGCTTTATAGACTCTTGTACCAGCCAAGGAAAAGCAACTAAGCAGGAACTAAAGTTAGGACATTTCAGCTAATTCCACTGTACCTGAGTTGGACATTAGCTTGTGCAAATCACCCCCCTGTCTATATCTGCACAGGCAAACGTTAAAATCTAACATAAGTGGTTGAACACGATTCTAATCGATTTTCATTTCCAACAAATTGACAGTTGTTAATTCACACTGAAAACTGTGAACACTGCTTTCATCTGTTAATCAGTGAAAATAACCTTTTTACTGGTGCAAAGTGCAAAGATTGACGAAACTCATATGTATTATCGGAGAATTACCTGTTTGTGTCAATTAAGATTTATGGACTCTTATAAGTTAAAAGCTAAAAATTATATAATAGAAATATTTTGAGTTTGTGAGTAAGAACATCTTCTTCAGTCTCAAATAATTTACAATAAATATGTATCAGTTACCAGTTAAGTGTATTTGCTGTTTTACTGCTGTTTTATATTTTTCACATTGTTTTTTCCATTTTCACTATGAAGGAAACACGTCTCAAAAATTTCAGAGCTATGTGGTTCAACTTTAACATAGTCTACAAACTGCAATCAGAACATTAAGGCAGATTTCAGTAATCTTGAATATCCAGTAAAAATATTATGGAGATTTAAATAAAATAACCAGAGCTGCACTATAATAAAGGCCATATATATATCCAGCAGTACAAATCAAAAAGTGGGATAAAAATCACCCTTTGCATATCTACAGTAAACATAGCTGCCAAACAATTAAAATATCATATTAATAATAGTATCATATTAATGTGGTGATATTTCTATTCAACTAATAGTAAGCCTGCTACTGACATTTCTAGCAACTAAGACATCAGTGGCAATTCTGTGCAATGTCATAGTTTTCTAATTCTACTGTTATTATAATTATTCTACTAGTGCTGTGATTTGATCACTTGAAAGAATATTGCAAAAAGTATTTCATTTGAAAATATGCCTGGATTTGTAAAATGTGAATGTAGCTATTAATATATTAACATATAAAACAAATATAGAGCACAGAAGAAGAAACCACCTGGTTTAACACTGGTGGCTCGTCCTCGAGTGGAGGTACGACCTGGTCTAATGGTGGGTTTAATGTTGGTCGACTCAGTGGCTTGGTTAACACTTGACCTAGGAGTCAGGTAATCGGTGGAGCTGGCTTGGTGCACAGATGAACCAGTGGGCCTACCAGTGGGCGTGGTTGTGCTGGGACTTGTTTCCGTGGCCTTCTGGACAGTTGTGGGTGAGGTTGTTGATTTTATTGTCGTGGCTGAGGTTGTTTTTATTGTTGTTGCTTTTTTACTTGATGTTGTTGGTAATGTTGCCCTTCTCGTTGTTGGTTTTTTTGTAGTCTGCAGTGTCGTTTTTCTTGGTGACGCTGTTGTTGGCGGTGGCTGCATTTTTCTTATTGTTTTTCTTGTTGGCATTGGTGGTTTTATGATTATTATGGGTTTTCTTGGTGACTTTTTGGTCGTTGTTGTAGGTTTTCGTGTGGTCGTCGTGGGAACAGGTGTAGTGGTTGGTTTCTTGTTGATTACAAACTCTGCAAACACCACAAAGAAGAAATAAAGACATTGGTACATGGGCATCAAAGACTTATCTATACTTTGAAACAAGAATATCCAGAGCGTTAAATCATATTTTGCAAATTGACAAGACAGTGAGAATAATATGTGATGTTTGAGTTGTTAGAGAAATTAGCCCAATTTTTAGTTCAGTCAGACACGTCATGTTCAAACGTTTATTGCAACAGTAAAACAGGTTTGTGTTTGGCATCTAGGCTCTGACTTAATCACTCCCCCCATATGATTACACAGATATGATGGGAGTGATGAGCAAATACTTGTAACCCCCCGTCGGAGCCTACAGGTGGCTGCTGGGGTGGGGGAGGGGCTGAAGCAACTGGTAGTGATACTGCAGCAGCAGTGCGAGCAAAGGGGGTGATGGGAAATTTCTCTCTGCTTAAATAGCTCACCTAATAAGATGGGTGTGGATAATAGATGATTGTGGAGAATGAGGTGCGTCACACAACATATGTCACATGATTGGAGCAGCGCAGCTCAAGTTGGCTGCCTGAACGAGCTCGCAGGCTTCGCTCCATTTCTCTCTTACCTTCTTTGGGGTGGAAATGAATCAGTTTCCCCTTAATGTTAACATGTGAAGGCTTGATGCTGCATTTTCCTGGTGGGGCTCGTCTGTGTGGTCAACAAAGACAGAAATTAACAGACCTATTAAGTACTTCTTAAGTAATTGTAGTTATTTTAATTCCGGTGCTACATGACTTGTCCTGATCCTGGTTAGGTAATAGTTTCTATTCAGCTTTACAGGGAAATTTACATTCTCACAAGACAAAGAAAATGATAAGAAGCTGTCTCTGATTTGATCAGAGCTATACCTAATCGTCTGCCCACCACCTCGTCCTAAAGAAGTTCCAATGGTTACCTGGAAGGGTCCACTATCTTATAGATGACTCCTGCTCTGGCTGTGGCACTCGCGGCTCCTGTGGCTAAGAAATACAGCTCACCTAGAAAGTTGGAAAGGGAGAATGAGATAAAGAGTAGCGCAGACAAAAATTTATATTGGCAAGAAAAAACAAGACGGGTGTGAATTGAGGGGAGAGGGAGAGAGTAGAGAATAAGAGATGAGATGTAGAGAGAAGAATCAGAAAAGACACACAACAAGTTACACAATGTCTATGTCTATGTTGAACTTTTCAACATACATCTGCTCCAAATCACTTACAGAGGAAGGGGAGAGATTTTCTACAGTCAGCATCATGTGTGCAACATTCTCCATTGAGTCAGCTGCCTGCTCTTTAATCCAAACCAGATTCTACATCAAACCTGACTCTGCTGGAACATATTAACTCCTCAGAAACTGGGGCAATTTAGTAAATTAACAGTTTAACATCACAGAAATGTTTTTTACCAATACTTGTTCATTATATTTAAAAAGCAAAAATTTAAGTTGCATATATGCTTTGAAGCACATCACGAATCACTATGAGTAAGTACAATTTCTAAGTAAAATTGCAATGTAGGGACAAAATAATCAACCTGCAAAATAGACTAACTATAATTTTTGGTGATAACTTTAATATATGTTGCTGAAAATTACTGGCAAAATATGTTTTCTTTAAAAATTTAAAAAACACTCATTGTTTTACTGAACCTAAATCATTTAATTATAATGTCGTAACATTTCTTTTTTTTAATTATACAAATTTTCCTGTGATTATGAAGTAGCCAGTCACACACAGTCATTACCTGCCTCATCCTCCGCAAAAGATATGATGTATTTATAATAACTGTTGATGAGTTTGGGGAATCTGCAGGTCTGGTATGTTCCCATACAGATCTCGTTGTACTGCCATTCACCGGTGGTGAAGTTCTCCTTCAAAGACATCAGACGCCTAAACAGAAACACATATACATCCATATAGATGCAGTCAAGTGTAGCTATGAAATGATGCCTGTGTTTATTACAGTAAAAACAAGTGCAACTTATTGTACTTAATCTTATTGAAAGTGTTGAAAGTATTCAAAAGTAAAAATAAAGGTAGAAATTTAAAAAATGTAATTTTTTAGAATAAAACTGAAACACTTACCCGCTCATGAAATCCCCAAACAGGTAGAGTCCATTGAGGTTTGGCATCTGACAGCCTCTGTAGATGTATCCTCCTGTCACTGATTTTCCCAACTTGTGGGGGTAGGCAAAGATCGGCAAGGTGTCATCTACACAGACACAGAACAACTCACCAGTTCATACAGTTCATTACGTCAAAACAACATGGTTTTATAGGTAAAACTGTCGATACATAAAGGTTTAATATTAGGAAAGTGGAAAGTTTTAGTGGCTGAGCACACAAATCCAGAGAAAATGACAAAGGAGGTTTCACAGAACAGAAATATTATTACAGTATTATTTATTTTCACAATTAGATCCTCTTCAGCAAAAACATGTCATAGCTCACATCTGCATCCATTTTGCACACAGGACACTATGTCTCGTACACTCTCAATGTAAATATCAGATTCAGTTTCAGACTCAGTGAAGATCAGCTCACCCAGAGATGAGTTCTGGCAGAGTTTGCGATCGTAGCAGCTGAAGCCCTCTTTGGCCCTCCATCCGTAGTTGCCTCCTTTAAACATTCATTGACGCAGTTAGTAAAACTACTCAGGAGAAAGATTCTTCATAATGCTGGGAATATACTTTTAGACACAGTTATTGTTCGTCTGGGAAAAGCACCATGTAATTTGATGTTTATTTCGTGGCCTCTTTTTTTAAAAACCAGACCCCATCCACTGTAATTGTCAGGGAACAGACTGAGATTACACTGTGAAGTCTGCATCACTTTGTGGTCTTTGAGAGAACAATTTTATATATGATGAGGGGCTCAGTAGATAATTATCATTTGATGTCCTGTTGTGAGTGAGTGAATAACTTCAAGCCAGACTCATGCTGAACATTAAAATCAAATGAAATCATCATACCTTTAACAATGAGATCCACCTCCTCGTATTTGTTCTGGCCCACGTCACCACAAAACATCCTGCCTCTGCCTCGCCCTGTGATGAGGTCACCGCGGTCAATGGAGCAACGCCACATGTTGCGCACTCCAAAGGCATAAATCTCTGCAAAGAACAGAAGAAAGAGCGGAAGACGGAATATTAACATACTGATGCAAATAGCGTACAACTTATAATGACTGAACCTGGGCACATTTCTGGAGTGAAATGGAATGAATGCACCCGTCATTACCTCAAGACGTGTTTTTTCTTTTTCTTCAAAATGACAGTGTTCACTAAGACATTAACTTTTAACTCCTGAGATATATTTTTCTCTGCCCGAGTGGTGAGGTCACACAATATTTGAGGTCTTTAGAAAAGCTAAAAGAGACAAGAGCTATAACCACGGGTTTCAGAGAGAAGCTGTAAATAGGAGCTACAGCAATGCTCAATATGAGGAAATGTATTCGCTGTCTGAACAAAACCAAGTAATAACCCTGATAAAATTCATGAACCTAAATATGAGCATATAATAACATGTCTAAAGTTTCCCACATAAAAATAAATATTTGAAGTGATTTACCAGGTCGGGCTTCATTCTCCCCCAGGAACGGGTTGTCTGATGGGATGCTGTACGGAGCACCATCGTCGTTATTCTCCACATCAACACGCAGCACCTTACCAAGAAGTGTTGACCTGTCAAACGCAAGGAGTAGATAAGAGCGTGTGAAGGATTCAGCTGTCTTTATCTTTATCTCTGTAACTCAAGTAGTAGTAAGTAGTAGTAACCATGCACTGATGCTGACAAAAAGAAATCTTCCATTATTTCCTTCTTCCATCTGATGTCCTGTCTTTGGTAATTGTCCACTCTACCTTCACTTTTCTCAATCTTCTCTAAGTTTTTCCCTTTTCTTCTTTCTTATCATTCCTTTCTCAATCTTTTTCCAGTCTGAATGACTCCTCCCCCATCATTCACGTTGCACCTCTCTCGTCCCTGTGTCAGGATCCCTTTCTCCAAACACCCCAATCCCACTCTCCTCTCTTCACACTACACATACCGGTGTGTGGTGGCCCGTTGTGTGTAGTGTCAATATTAGACTAGACAGGGTGTATCCTCTTCATTCCCAGAACAGCTAATACAGCGTGTCAACAACAAACTAACAAGCTGAACATCTAAACTATATCCGTCTGGAGAAAAGATGTCAAATCATACTGAACTGTCATAAACCTCACATCTAATCAATGTTTTTCTCTATTAATTGAAAGTAACAAGGTTATTTTTATTTTGGCACAAAGCTGCAATATGGTTAAAAAGTTTCATATTCTTATTTTGTTACATAATTGCTGTCCAAGTATATGTCAACTCCACACTGCATTTCAACTCTTGCACAGCAGTAGGGTGCAATGTGTAGGATACAAATGATTTACACTCACTACCTTTGTGTCCTTGGGCAGTAATTAACATTAAAGCCACTGAGGGTTGATCAAATGAGAATGAACGGTTGCATCCACATGTACATGTGCAGCACTCAAACATGGTGTTTACATGCAAACATATGAACAACATGTTGCCTTAAGATACAGCTAGACTATGTTTAGAATGAATCAAATTAATTATGACGTAAATGTTAAAACACAGTAAAAAAGCCCTGAAGTTCCTAAAGTTAAAAAAAAATATTTCATTCACTATACGCACATCGCTCATGGCATCAACACATCATCCTGTCACCTCTCACTGACTTGTCAACTATTTTATATCTTCCATCAGCAGCTGTGGATCACCACTCAATGTTTATATGGTAGCTACGTTTATTATTCACCTTTTTCTTTTTATTGAAGAGTCAGAAGAAGCTGTTTTCTGTCTGGAAAATAAGACATAAAAAACCAAATGCAGCTCTGAGGATGAACATGCAGCTGTCAGCGTTGCTCTAATGTTGTTTAAATGGCAAACTAAAGTGTACCATTTAAAAAGTGACGTGTGAACTTGATTCTTTGCGTCTTTTAAAGGAAACCTCTGTCGCCCAGTTCATACAAATAGATAAGCCCTCCTAAAGATATTCAATGTTGCATAAGTATAACTCAGGGGTCTTCTCAATCTAGTGTTTTAATAATGTGATGATGATGTAATGTGTGAAAATAATGTTTATGATCATTTGTTTGTCAGTTTTGACCATTGAAGCAATAATATGAATTGTATGAGCAGGTTTCCAGCCCTGTAGTAAGTAGAACCTTGGGTTACAGGATTTTTTCCAAGTGCAAGATTACCAGTCTTCAAACAGCTATTTCATTTATAGGTCTGAGATTTAAGCTTTCCATTCTTTTCATTCTTTTCATAAGGCGTTATTTAAGTGGGATTTAATTCACTGTAAGTCGTTCTTGGCAGAACTGACTGCTTCTAATTGGGCTTTGGAATTTTTGCTAATATATGTTTATGAAGACAACATCTGATGAAAAGGAGGTAGAGCAACGTGAGGTGTGTGTTTATCCTATTTGGGTAAATTATCTTAAATTACATATGAAACTAGAGCTTTGAAAGAACTAATTTGGAGTCAAAGTTTCCTGTGCTAGCGTCATAGATTTACTGCATATGTCAGATGGACTTTTAGGCATTAACACATATTTTGATGCAACAATAGTTTACTCAGGAATTTGATCTTGTGAGCCTCCCGCAAACAAATTAGGACATTTTATTTACTTGTTCTGTGCATTTCCAAACTTTCCAAAGGGGTCTCCAGCTCGGCCACCATCTCCGATGAAGATGTACAGATATCCGTCATGACCAAACAGAAGCTGTCCTCCATTATGATTGGACGCTGGCTCTACCACTTCAAGGATGGTTCTACAGCAAAAGAGATGAGAGGTGAATGAATATACTCACCAAAAAACATTGACATGTTGGTCACTACATGAGCAGCTCACACAAATTTTCTACCTCTTTCCGTTTGAACTTCTCACCTCTCGGAGGAGTGGTCCAGCTGGTTTTCATCATGAGTGGACAGTGTGAATTCACTGATGCGTATCCTCTCCTCCTTCTTCACAGACACAGAATAATACACATAGGCTTTTCTGACTGTTGTGAACCTAAGCAGACAAGAGAAAATAAATGTTAATCTCTAGTCAGGCTTCCATAAAAACATTGTCCTCTAAGGTAAAAGGTGCAAAAAGCCAGAGTTGAGTTCTCAGCATTTACATCACAAATAACTTGAACTGTTAATGTGAAAGAATGAACCTGGGGTGCAGGGCGATGCAGAGGAAACCTCTCTCGTCTCCAGCCCAAGGCGACGTGAGGACTGCTCGCGTTAGGTTGAGGAAAGGTCGGTCGATCCGGGAGCCGTTGGCCAAATACACCCACACATAACCCAGCTGCTCTGCCACGAAGAAGCGATGAGTCCCATCATCTGCGTGAATCATTGCCACAGGGTTACGCAGCCCATTGGCAACTTCCTGTAAACACAGCTCCAGACAACCTTTAGGATCTTCACGCACCAAGCCGAGGTTAGCATTTAGCTCTGGGGAGAGAAAAAAGACACAAAGGTGAAAGTAGATTTTGAACAGTAAGACCTTTTAGATGGTTTTAATCACAAAAAAACAAAGTGGGTTTAAGGGATTTGTTGTGTTGTGGTGTCCTTTGGAAGCTGCATTTAAAGACCGATTGTGTCACAGTGGCACGACTAGGTTGTCCCATTTTGAAGACTCATTCAAATGTGACCGAAGAATTGTCTCTGCCTTTGTTGTCTAACCTCGTCCTCTGAGGGAGACACCAGCTGATTTGGGACATAGCTCTGATTGTTGCAACCTCCTGTTCTTCACGTGTCTACAAGTTTGTGTTTAAATGTGTCTAAATTTGACCACAACAGCCACATCTCCTGTACATATACATTAAGGCGTGAAGGTATGACAATGTCTGTTGCTCTAGCACTTTGGTCCTGATGGATTACCATGGAAACTTGTACAGAGGGTGAATTTTTGAATCGGTGTGTGTCCCTGCTGGTAAACGCAAAATACCTGCATTTGTCAGTACATTTGGATAACAGTACTGTTTGTCCTTCAGCTCCAGAAAGTCGCAGAACTTTCTGCGATCCTCTTCTAATGTTGCCGTCAGGTTTGCAAACTGATGGGGGCTCCCCATGTCCTCCAAGAGGAGACTGAGTGTGTAGCGACACTGGTGCCAGTAGTCGGAGCAGTAATCACCACACAGTCCAGGCAACATCCGCATAGGCGTGTTGGCATCTTCTGCATCAAACAGGTGGGCGGCGTATGGAGAACACTCCTGTGAAGGAAGAGAAACACACATTTTGGAAAGTTTCTTGTGAGTATAGAGGAAACAGCAGTTTTTTTATTAAACGTATGCCACTGTAAATATACTGTAAACCTTTGGTCCCTTCTATGTCTATTTCATCAGGGGTGGAGACTTGTTAGTGTCCATAGTTATGAAGCCTCTTTGAAGCTGATGTTTATCTCAGAGGTAGTTCAGGACATGTACGGATCAGATAAATGCAGAAGCTGTGTACTTATTCTACTGCAGCTCCTCTCCGCCTGACTATAAGTGGTCAGGCCTGACTTATGTGCTGCTTGGTATAAATGGATCCCAGGAAAGTCCAGTTAGTTATTAAGTCACAACCACACTTGTCCACACCCAGAATAGTGCAGCACCAGGCCGAGGGAGGAACGGCAACCAAACCATCGTGTGGTCGACTGGTGTTATTTCACTCAGAGTCAGATCAGACTCAACCAATCATCACCATGAAGCCAGACAACAGACAGCATGACATTATTTCATTGCTCATAAAAACTAAAATATAAAAAACCACCTGACTAGATGTTCAACTGATGCACGTACTGTGATTAAGATCAATGTCGGAATAGTTTAGCGTGTCCTCATATTTCACTATGATGGGGCATGGGGCTTGAATAATACAGGCATATAACTGATTTCAATTCGAATGGATGATTTGTTGAGATGAGGACACTGTTCAAAAAAAACGTTTCTGAAAATTTAGCGATAAAAAAAAAACGGACTCTTCTCGCTATAGTCCAGATTGCAGTCATGGGCCTTGAAACCCAATGTGCTCTTATATCCCAAGGACAGATAAATGCAAGGAGTGTGTCACAGTATTGTACTCAACGTCAGTAGCTGTACAAATTGAAATTACTGCTGTTGTTCAAAACAACTCAGTAAGTGATACAGTACGATATACTTTATTGGAATTAGTTTTGGCCTCAAATGCTGTGGTTGATTTAGTCTTTTAAAAAATACTGTGACTATGGACAAAACATTTTTTTTGTACATTTTGCTGCTGTAAGGTGCATAATCTAATTACATCTGCATGTTAATTATCTACTGTAACAAAGAAATCTGCTCAATGAAAACTCTCTAAAAATACACATACACAAAAAACTACAACTTTATTTGCACATCTTATGTTTACCGTGCCTGAAAGACTGTTAAGGCATGAGTTCCACTTTTATTTCTTTGTGCACGTCAAGTTAAAAAGCCCCATGTGACCTGTTATTAATTATGGATATAATACAGAGACAGAAATGGAACATAGTTGTGTGTGTATGTGTACTGCAAGTACTTGTGTGGGTGATTTTGCTTACTTTCTGATTTATATATTAATGTTACTTTAAGTTATATAATATATATATATATATATTGTTAATGTTGTTTTGACATAGTTTAGTTATTGCAAAGTGTCATCCCTCATCATCCAATTGTCATCATTTCTGTTGAGATTTTCATCAAGATTCCTTCTCTCTGTAGTTTAATTGGTGCCAGTTTTTAAAATATAAGAAAATGACTAAAAAGTAAAACTATTAAATTAAGACAAAAAATAATTTGTCTTGAATGTGCAATGAACAATCAATAATATTAAGTTGTTACTTGTTGCACTACCAATTTTATTTGAGAGTTGTCTCCGTGTTTTCTGAGGGGAGGGGGACTATGTTAGAGTTTAAAGACCACTGCTGCACATGACCCACTTTGTCTCTCTGTATTGAAGTTAGTCTCTAAAATGACAGTGGCTGATAAAATAGGCTGAAAGCCACCAGGGAGTCTCCCTTTGTCTTTTGAGCCCTGTGAGATGATTTACCTGATAAGTTGTTGATGAGAAATTTATATAAAATATTTTTTTAATATGTGTTTTAAGTTATTTTTTTCCACACACAACTGCATATAAAAATAAGCACTAATACTACTGGCCAGAAAAGAGGCAGGAAAACTATAACAGTAACAGAGAATCTTTGTTAAATGAAATGAAAATACATTTCTGGGCAGAGATCAGAAACTTCCTGAGAAACAGCTTTGGTACTAAAGGAAAAAACTAAATCTGAGTTCAGTGTGAGCTGCTGGGGCTGTTGATGAAAGCAGCTTCTGGAGCAAACTGTGATGTGGAGCAGACGGTGTGATTTATCTTCTTTACTTTTCTGTACAACATTGAGTCATGAAGATGTTCCACCTAATGAGTTTTTGGAGGCATATTAAAGTAAAGGGGAAACTATGGCAGTGTAAATCATCTTATGCCAGGTTCACATTGTCTTCATATTGTCTGATATCGGAGTCACTGAAGCAGAAACACCAGCCATTCTTATGAGAAAGTCTTATTTTTGGGTCGCACTATCATAGGGTAGGATAAAAGCATGTAACTACAAACAGCTGCTCCCGAACAATGCAGCCACTTCAAACTTTTATAATTTGGGGTTTGTGTTGTCCAGTCAACGCAGATGGAGATTCAAGGCTGAAAGGGAAATAAAAAGCCCTTTGTGTCAGTTTTTACTCCTGGCATTTCTCTTCATGCTGACTGGTCCACATTGCTGTGAACACAGCAAAGACTTGTGGCAAACAGATGCCTGGACAATGTGTGAACTTGCACGTTCACTGGACCCCAAGAGAAAGACACTGAGAAGGAGGACGCTACAAAAGAGAGATATAGAGGAAAGAGAACTTTGCCACAATTTTCTAATAAAACTATAGGCCTGACCCAAACACTGTAAATCATAGCTGCAGTCAGATACTGTGTGTGTGTGTGTGTGTGTGTGTGTGTGTGTGTGTGTGTGTGTGTGTGTGTGTGTGTGTGTGTGTGTGTGTGTGTTTGGGATTTGATTATGCGTTCCATACTGCTGGTAAACTCAAACATCTGTAACTTTCTGCTGCCGTCAGAGCAAGCTATTAACAACAGACTTTATACTAGCTTATACTGAGAGTCTGAACAGTCTGAAACATGCAGGACCGCTCTCACAGTAGACTTCTTAAAAGTGCTTATTGAAAATGCATCAAGGGAAACCATTCATTCCGTGTTTAACTAAGTGCTCCCTGAATGTTTTTTAAGTGGGTTTTATTTGGGTTGTATTTTAATATTGAATGTGCAAAACCTGCAGTTACAACACACCTTACCCTAACCTTAAAACACATCTTCACCCTAAAATGTAATGTTTTATGTTATGAGTTCTTGCTTTTGTCTCCATGGAAAGACATGTCCCCATAACATGACCGTGGCAAACAGATTTAGGTCCCTACAACATTAGTAATACCAGGATCACATCTTCTTTATATAATTGTGGGGACACTCACTGACATAACCCTCACCCCTAATCTACACTTAATCCTAAAACCAAGTGTTAACCAGCCAAAATCAGTCTAACCTAAACCTTATCCCTAACCTTAACTCAAGCCCAGCAATGATGTTTCCCGTTTGTCTGTCTTTACTGAATGTATTAATCTTTCTTAAGTTTCCTCTTCCTTTTTAATTTCTGCCAGATCTGTTATTTATTCCATTACTTTTATGTCTCCCCTTTTGATTTCTCTTCTTTTACCTCTTCCTCGCACTCTCTCTCTTGAAGGAACCTGATATATCCTGGACCCCCAGCCAGAGAAGGAAATGGTTGTTTGTTTGGTCAGTTAAACTGGGGGATCATGACAATCTCCCCCTTGTCTCCCTGACACGCACAGGGATGCACACACACACATTGGTCTATCCTTCTCCTCACTGATATAAGGAAGCCCCTGCAGTGCTGCTGGAACAGAGGGCCTCAGTGTGCTGGGTTGACCCAAGATAAGTACCCTGGCAGTGGGGTAACTTGACCACCTCCAGGGCCTCTTTTACCTCAGACCATAGACCTGGGAGCGACCACAACCACGGAGTGGATCTTTTTTCGAGTAAAAAAAGACGCCAAAACAAAGTGAAAAGAGAAATGACTCAGAGAAAAACACATGTTTTTAGTGTTTTATTTGACAACTGAAAACGTAAAAAATGGACAAATAAGGATGTTTGTACCCTTTCAGATAATTGTGCTCATTTAGGGAATGAATAAATTGTATGTTCCAAAGTTTGTTGACTAAAATAGCTACGTGAAAAAATAAACCCCCCCCTCTCTCTCTCAATGAGATTCCATATTTACATTGTCGTGGACTCAGTCAAACTAAGACTAACCACTGAAAGTCGAATGTGCTCTGCAGCGCTGTCATTACGCTCGAGACACAGCCTGCGCTGCTTGGAAAGAACCACAGCAGGATATAATTACCACAATGAGACAAACCTATATTTAAGAAGTCAGAGGATTTGTCACTGTCTTTACGTTCTCTGAAGTTTTTCAACTCTCAGTGAGACTTGCAGACCGTGTTTTTTTCCCCTCCATTCTTCCCATGCTGATAGCAGACATGAAAGTGTTTTTCGTGGCACAGCCCTCGGTCAGTTTGTTTTGCACGTAGTGAGCATCTGAGCTGCAAAGTCAGCACATTTTTATGCAATCAGAGTGGGACTGGCTTAGTTTAGCAAACTCAGAGAAGAAACTAAAGCTCAGTGACACTGAAATAGAAAGAGTCATTATTCCCAACATTTACTTAGATTGCAATCTCACTTACAGTCCAACTTAAATTTAGACCAGGACCAAACTTTTGTCAGACTAATGAAACATGACTCATTGTAAAGAACCACTCCATCTTCTAAGAAATAATTTATTTTCACTTTCTTAACCACTGCAAGATATTTTTTAACAATTTCCCCATTTTCCCAGAGAAAAATTAATTTATCTTGAGACTATTGGGCACATTTAGAGAACCGGTGTATAATGCTGCTTTCAGACATGCACTGAACTTTGAGTATCTAAAGACATTATCTTGAGGGGCTGTATGTGAGAACGCAAATGTCTGAGTAAGACTTAAGAGGCCCTGGACACCCCCCTAGTAAAAGCTTGACAATGCCTGAATGAGCCGATGTGAGAAAACAGCAGGAGATCCTCTGTAGGATTCACTGTAAACAAGTGGGTGTGTTGATGGCGTTTCTAACATGCGACTGCTAGAATTTCTTGTTGCATTGATTATGTGTGAAAGGCAAACTACGGAGAAAGTCTGGACCCATTTGTCAGGACATCCTCTGGTGTTCATCCACATATTAAGGTAGCACAGATATTTCTGTTAAAATGCTTGAAAGTTAAACCTTATCAAAGAAGAAAAAGTGCCTGAGCTTTAAGATTGAGGTACAAGCTTTCCTCAAACTGTTTTTCTCTTCTCTGTGGACTCGTGTGAGTGAAGATACTAAACACATGTTTTCTAGGGCCCTGAAGGGACAAAGCTTAGATTTCATTGCACATAATCCAGTGAGTCTCCTTTGTTTAACAGTTGTAAATCAGTGACATGGTTCATTGTGACATTTTGTTTTTGCAATTGAGCCATTAAGTGAAAAATTCACTTACAGATTTTTGGCTCGGAGGATTTCTATGAATTTAGTGGTAATGGTCCAATAAAACAGTCAGATTATATTTTTATAAAAAGGTTTACTTCATTGCACTCCACTCTATTTAGGTTATTTTGGTTCACTCAGCCACGGTTACAAGCCAACCAATCAAAAACTCATGAAGCGTTCATTGAGTCGGTGGTTTAGCGTTGCGATCATGAGTTACTAACAGATGTTAACTTTTTGATTAAGCTTCAGCATAAACCACATGTTTTGTAGGTTGCTGTACTTCAGTTCTCTCTCCCTCTGACAAACCACACCACAGTTTCCATTAGAGTGAGACACAAACCTGTGTAACCTTACTTATTATAGACAATTTTTTTTTTTATTGCCTGGTGTTTCCAGAGGAATAGTTAAAAACGGCTCTGGTGTTGAACATGTGTGGTTGAAACATTAAAAAAATGCTGGGTATCGAACTGTCAAACGTCTGTGCCGGTGATAATTAAAGAGTTAATGAGTGCAAAAGAAACATGTACAGAAAACAGGCGTGATGCTTGTATTTTCAGGTGATCTCAGTGTGATGACTTTGTGTCCACTGACATATAAACAGTTTATCACCACCTGACTTGATAAACCAGAGGGATAAATGCCCTTTAATTGAAATATACAGCTCTAATTATGCACTGTGCTCATCTGTAAGACATCCTGGTGTTATACAGCAACAGCAGGTTTGTTGTTGGGTCTGCAAACATCCACAGACACATTCACACCTTGTCTAAGAACACAGAGTCACAGCAACACACTGAGAAAGCTTGATGTTGATTCTACAGTGAAAATAACATATTTTTACTTGGATGTAATTTGCCTGTATAATCAAACATAGGAGTCATTTTTTGGGGGGGTAGTTTTTCCTCATGCAAGGGTTAAGAGCAGAGGATGTCGCACCTTGCTAATGAGGCAAATTGCTTTTGTGAATATGGGCTGATTGATTGATATCACTAAATTCTTCTCTTACCTGGCAGAGGATGCTTCGTATGTACTTGCCACAGGTGACATAGCCCGAATGGTCAAAGTTCTCCATGATGCGGTAAAACTTCACTGATATTTCCGCGTCCTTCTCCACATCACAGCATCCAAACTTGGAGTACTCCTTGCAGAGGACCAATGGCAGACGGGGCTCGAATGGGGGCTTGTAGTCCAAACACTGGGGGTGACAGCTCCCCCACCAGGGCTGGAGGAGCAACAGCATTGCAGACAGAAGTAGGTGGGGAAAGAGGGCGTGCGGCAGGATGCACTGGGGGGCCGGATTACAGATCCACGAGGTCATAGTGTAAAATGTTGTCTTTCAGTTCAGGCTAGTGTGGCTCTTGATGTTGTTAATCAAGGCAGCTTGTATGTGACGGTTCAGTATGATGTGTTAGTAGATGGACGAAACACATGTTACATCTCCACCAGCATCTGTCAAGCATAGGCTCGAAACTCAAAGTTAAAATATTTTAGTGTCGAGTGTCCTCATCTGATGTCCTGGTCTCTGAAGTTAATGGCGGACGTGTGTGTGTGTGTAGAATTGTGAATGTGCGTGCATCAAACACTCTGACCCAGCATCACACCTGCCTGCAACTTGGCCACGGACCAACAAAGCAACTGAGGATTGCGCTGCTTAAATGACCCTTCCACACATCAAGCTGTCTCTCTGATGTTGTGTAAATAAGGTCAAACTGATCCTGGTCCAGTGAATCCTTCTGATGGTGAGATGTGCAGTCTGTTGGAAGAACCTGAGTCCCAAGGTACCATGGATCACGAGGCAATTAAAAAAAAATCAGGTTTTCAAATCTTCCTTGAAGTTTTCTAGATGCAAAAAAAATCAGCCGGATATAAAAGCAGCCACAGTCACATTTGTAAGAAGTATTCCAGGTGTTTATACAACAAAATTCAAAAAGCATTTGAAAATTGAAAAACTGCACCTTTAGCTGCAGCTTCTGCAAAATATTTACCTCCGGCTTGAAGTCACTTGGAGAGTTCGCTATGTTTGCTCTGGACATGTGCTCACTTGCTGCAGCGGATATAAGCCATGCATACAGACAGCAGGAGAGAGAGAGAGAGAGAGAGAGAGAGAGAGGTTCTTTCATTCAGACACAGAGCCACGCTGCAGCCTCAGTTCAGATCCCTCCCTCCTTGCTTCTTTCCTCCACCTCCTCGCTCTTCTTTTCCTTTGCTCTTCAACTCTCCTACAAAGACAGATGCATTCCTTCCCATAGCATGCGGTCTATATTGCCCTGAAGTTGCAACTTTCCACCTCTCCTCCCACTGGGCTCTTCCCCCACACACTTTCAGCATTCCCAGACCTCCTCTTGGCCTCTGCTGTTTGCAGACAGACCCACTCTCACTCCCATATGTGTGTGTGTGTGTGTGTGTGTGTGGTCAGATGAATCAGGACGTGTGCTGGAGGAAGAGACCAATGGATTCTCCAGGCACAAGCCCAACTCTTTTGTTAAAGGGCAGAACCAGCCAATCTTTAATTAGATTGCTTCAAGTAAGAGTGCATTTGCTACAGGTCCAACAAAAAACATTGTGTTGATCTTTGTTGGACTGAATTTGAATAAATGATTAGGTCATAACTCATTCAACTTAGAATATAGGTGTCTCAATCAAATCAATTACAAAATACCTATGACATTGTGAAGCAGCGCAGGATCATGGGAGTTGTTGTCTTCACCACCATTGCAGATTAAAATCTCCAAATCATTTTGGATGATATAGCAAATTAAAGATTTATCCTTGTTACGCAGCAAATAACAGTGGATAATTGCGATCAATTAAGCGACTATTAGAAGTTAAAGCAAAGACGAACAAAGCCATCTTGAATAAAATTGTGGATTTCTCTGGGTTTGAACATAGTTGGAAACACTATGGATAACCCTAAGTACACAAGTTAAAATATATAACATAGGTCTAGTTGTTTTCAAACATTTTAATGAAGAATATGTATGTATTATATTATTATAATTGATATTTTTAAATAAACAAAGACTCACATGACTGTTTGAATGTAAAATGGATGCTAATGGTGACAAACTCAGAGGATTATCTCCAGATCTGATCCCCCTCGACTCTGTGAAGCGTAACTGTTTTAATGTTTGGGTTCAGTCTCACTGCTCGCTTATTCGTTTTGCAGCAGCTGGGAACCAAAGAGAAAAATAGAAGCACCAAATTACACACAGACAAAGTTGGTGAGTCACTAATGAAGGTATTTCACAGCTAAAGATTCAGGGTGTTTCCTAAAAAGTTGCTAGATTTGCAAATAGGCAAGTTCACAGTTAAGTTGCCATGGTGAACAAATTTGCCAAGTTTCCACTGTCTGCAATTGAAAAAAGATGACTGAGACAAAAGAACGAGAAGTGTGTGTGTGTGTGTGTGTGTGTGTGTGTGTGTGTAGACATACTGCCTCCATCTGTGTCTCATTATTGTCCAGCTACCTCTCAGATCAGAGAGTGACTCCCAGCTGGCTGGTCGACTGTCAGACACTTTATCACCCTGCGCTCACTAACAGGAACACAGTATACAGCCAGACGCTGACTGGATTAAACAGATCGATGAGCACTTCATCATATTATGTAACTTAATGATTCATCACAGGTCTCACAGTGTAATAAAGCAAAACACAACTGTTAGTAGATGGATTGGAATTTTTAATTTTAAACATAAATTAGTCTCTTACACACAGCAGATCCTGTAAAAACACTCAAATTATAGCTTTACTAGAGCTGTGTTTTTTATATCACTGAATTAATTTAAAGGTGGTTCAGTTGTCATTTCAGGATAATAACAAAAATAACAAAAAAAATCAGTGAAGAGTTTAACAATTGATTTTCATATTTATATTCATATTTAATTAGCTTTTTTTGCTAGTTTAATACTCAAGTGATTACAGCAATATGCTATTCCAAATGTATGCAAGTTAACACGCAAACTCTCACAGTAAACAAGCAGGTAATCACATTTGGCACAGCAGGACTTTATCTCGATCAGGAATCCAGAACATGAATACCCTGTCATTCATTTTTCATTGCTGAAAATCCAAAATCTTGTAAGAGCATTTATGAGGCTGCTTCTATGAGAAAAGAGAAGTTATGAGACATGAGAAGATCAGATCTGCAAAGACAAGATGAGACCTGTAAGCGCCACATAACAACTGTAAACCATATTGTGCAGACTGTGTTTATGGTCAGCTTGTAAAATGTGTTAATCTTTAGAATGACTGAGTCTGTGAGTCAGCCTTTACTGGAAGAGAGAGGCAAACACACGCACACACACATATACACACACGCACACACACACACACACAACCTAAACTGAGCTATCAAGGCCACCAAGCACTCTGGGTCTCATGACTCTTTTATTTTCTCATTGTTTTATTCTGTATCTGAGCAGCTCCAAAATCTGTGGTTATTGTTTGATACAAAGTTCACTCAAAGGACAGTTGTGACTTACACAAAGAATGAGTGTTTCTGTGTGTTTCCAATATATTTAAACTATTTATCCATATATTGTCTTTAATGTTTTTTTAAGATTTTAGAGAGATTTTATTACTACTCTTCCTTTACCTTAAGCCACCTTGAACTGTTCATAGAAGTAAGGTATACTAAAATTAATACAGGACTGATCAGACTTTGACAACACGAGCTGTTTGCTGTTGCATCTGTCAGTACAAATAATACCTTGAGTGTCTGAATATATAATGAGGTCATCTGACTCCCTCAGGTCTTGACGTTTGCAAGTGCGCAGGCTTCACTCGCCTTCCAGCAGATATGTCTGTTAAAGTGACAGAGACCTGCTAAGGTAAAAAAGTGAGGTCAAGGTTTGCCAAGAAAAACTCTGACTCAGAGTATACATCACTGTTCCTCTGTGGCTCTCTCACACCATATATAGACATCTTTCAGCCTGACTGCCACAGCTATTCAATGAAAACACTATGGGTTATGGAAGTTTTTTGGAAGCTGGTGAAAAGAGAACTCAGGCAGCAGGATACAAACACAATAGCATGAGCAACTGTCACCCCCAAGTCTGAAGATGTCTCCCACACCATCCCCATATATCTTCCGCTACTTGCGTCATCCATTCTAACAGCACATCCATGACTGGCTAGAATTGCTGTTTGCATCCTATTGGACAGTTAAGTCTAAATATGCATTCCTTAACCACATTGTGTCCTTACGTCTTGACACTGGTGTAATACGCAAAAAGAGTTCAAGTTGGTGCCTCTCTGTTTGGGGCATCTGAGTTGGACACAATGTTCAGTTGGTTGGTCCTTTATCTATAACGTGACCTTGGGTACTGCTTAGAGAGAGAAGGGAGTATCTGTGGAATTAGCTAGGCACTCTTCTCTTAATGGTGTACAGATATAATGTAATATACACTATATATACATAATACAGTATATTGTGGCATATACAGTAATCTGTGGTGCGTGTGTGTGTGTGTGTGTGTGTGTGTGTGTGTGTGTACCCACCCACCTGGAGCTCATTTCGAAGCCCAGCATCCTTTCACTTCATTATTAACTTTTTTATTCATTTTTTAGTTTACATTGTTATTATTATAATTTCTACAATAAAAGTATTTTCCTCACTGTTCATTTGGAAAGTGACATCAAGTGTGAGAAGGTCTCTGTGACAGCGAGCGTAGGTATCCAGCAAAATGGGAAATCTATTATCTGGGTCCCACTTTGGTGGAACAGGTAGGACCCACACTGATGAACCCAGATGGGCTTTCTATGTTGGTCCCATGAGAGAGTGGCTTGGCCAAATGGGTTTGACATGTGCAAACACAATTAAACCCATACAAACTGGTTACATGGGACCAAGGCACCACACAAGTAGCTAATCAGTGTAAGAATTCAGGGTTACCTTATGCATCGGTGAAAGACCCCGTGACAAAACGGCAGAATGTGACGCTCCCAGAATGGGAGTGGGCTGGTGTGTCAGAAGACCTCAGATGGAGCACTACAGATTGTAAAGGACTTGTTGTTCTGTTGTGCTATTGCTGTACCATTGTTCTATTTAAGAGTTAATTTATAAATATATTTAGTGCATAAAATATATTTTATATCCATCAGTCCATCCATTATCCATACAGATTAGTGTGCTTGGTCAGTAAGCCCAGGTCAAAGCCTCTCACCACAACAAATTGGTTCTTGAAATTGTTTGGTATGTCCTTCCTTGTCTGTGTTTATCATTCATTCATCCCTTTCTCCTTTCATTTCCTGTCCTGGTTCCTCTGCTTATTAAATGAAGTTCTGCATCAGTCATTAGACAGATGATGCAGCCATGATAGAAGAGGCCTTTTTTTAAATTTACATTCTAGAAGAAGAAAGATTTTGGTTTTACCTTGAGATTTGTGCTTTGCCTTGAATGCAGGTTCACATATCGTTGGAATAACCGCTATTTTTTAATAACATCTATTTTTGGAGAGCGATAATTTCAGTGTTTTCTTGCAATGACTTTGTTAGATTAGATCTGGATTGTCTTCTGAGGGTGATTAGGAACAGTGTATATATCTTTTTCTTGTTCTCTTTCAACAGCCCTTTTTTACCACTTTAATCTAAAACTAAAATATAGAACCGTTACGCTGATGATCTATGAAATATTTTTTATTGTGTTAAACAATATTGGATTTTCCTATTTTGTGTTTGTGTGCGTATGTGTGTGTGTGCGTGTGTGTGTGTGCATGATTGCCTTCATCTGTGTGTGTTTTAGGAACCCTCTTTTCCCCAAAGACAACCAAGCCTGACAGGACTACAGATGGAGTGTTTGGGATAGCCTGTAGTGCTAACACAAACACACACACACACACACACGTAAACACACGTTTGTGTCACCATCACTTCAGTGACTTCATTCCCTGGAGGTCACTGTGACCTTAACTATAACAACTACTGGCCTAAAAATATCCCTTTACCTTAACCTGATCCCTAACCTAAATCTAAACCTAGCCCTTAACCCCTAACCCTGACACGAAATTTAGACCTAAATCTGAATCCAAATCTAAACCTAATCCTTACCTAACCCTTAACGTTAACACTAAATGGAAACCTACCTATATTTAAACCAAGAAAGAAAGACACAAAGAAAGAGGGAAAGAAAGTCTCATTTTTTAGCACAGGTAAATGTCATGATTCAGTCTCGCGTAAATAAGTATTTCTATCAGTTTTTTGTAATTGGAAATGAGAGGTTATTTAAAATCTAGTTGAATTTTAAAGCCAGGAAACAGTCTTGGAAGATGAATGAATATTTTACCATCCACATGAAGATCACATCATTAAAACTGCAGACATCTTACATCCAATGTAAGTGCATTACACAAGTTTTACACAGTAGTAAGTCAAGATTTATTGCCACTATTGAAGTTGTGTTATCAGAATGTTAAAACTAATATACATTTCAAAAGCTAATTTCAAGATGTAGATGATTTTTTAAGATGTTTTTTTAAATTGAAGCCCAAACTTAAGATGGATATATTTGTACCGAATGACTTCTGCTTTAATAAAATTTTAAAAATACACGAGTGCTATTGCAAAATGGAGCTGGAGTCAAATGAGTTAGAACAGGAATGTCTGTGATCATTTAGTCAGAGGATGCTGAATGGAAATGAAGTCACATTACCATTAATTCACATTTAGTCAGAGTCACGATGAAGTCATATTCTTTAATATTCACTTTTAATTCATCATTTGATTCATATTAAGTCAATGACCATTATATAATTATATAACTTATAATGTGACGGTTACTCAAGTTTAGGCACCACAAGTAGATTTTTTTTCATTGCACTGCTATTTCAAACATTGGACCTCATTCACCAATATCGTCTTAACTTCTTTCTAACTTGAAAAAATGTGATCTTCTTAAGAACTGTTGGTGAATGACGCCCATTGTGCTGTGACAGGTGAACATGGTATGGTGGTAAAAGCATTTTGAAGATATAATTTTTAATAGAACATTCATTTTCTTAATTTTCAAATGTATTTGTATCATTTACAGTCGACACAACATAACTCTGATATTATAGCTAGTTTCTGGGCTGTTGTAAAATAATTTTAAGAATATTGACAATGTGAAAAAAGATAAACCAACAAATTTGATGCAGCAGACACCTTCTCACATTCTGATTATTTTAATGAAGTTATATTACAGAGGATTAAAAGTACCATGAGATTCATACAGTAGAAAGGTTTAACACAAGAGTAAAGAATAAAAAATCATAAAAACAAATACTAAAGCCACATTATGATAAATAAACTAATAAATCTAAGCATGTAGTTTGTAACTCAAGTGCAAATGACTGAAATGTATATTAGGAGTTAAACAGTTAACTCCATTAAGGAGGACAAGTCAGGGAATTGGAGCGACCTAGTAGCCATGCATGTGGAGTGAGGTACACACAATTCTGAGATACGGTAATGCTACAATGGCAGTATGTTAACATTTGATACTGAGATGTTTCACCTCCTCCTTCTGAACACACTGGGCTGCAGATGTTTACAGACATAATGTTTCTGTTATACGTTTGCAATGTTATACATTTCTCATTATGTTTGTTACATCTGTTGTATCCTTCTGATCATCTGATGTATGAATGTGTGATGCTTTATGATTCATAGCTCTTCTCTACCTTTGGTACTTTACATGTTTTAGACTGTAGCCTTCACAGTGAAGCCTCTGAGTGACTACAGCTAATACCTTATCATAAGTACAAATACCTCATCCTGTCCTCATTAGGTCAAGACATTTAGATTAAAGAAATCATTGTTTTCATCTGTGTTATCTGTGTTTTTTCATAAAGGTTCTGTACAATTATCTTTCTTGCAGTTATGTATTGTCCAGCTCCAGACGGAGACAATAAAGTATTTATGCAGATTTGTGAATGAAGAAACATCTTCTGATCATCAACGACATTCTCTAAATATCCTCCTCACAGGGGTCAAAATATCAAAGTGGTTATTTGACTTTTTATCATCACATCACCACCTAGCAGTTTTTACACAGAGACTAGAGTCTCTCCATGCAAATCTATTTCGTATCATGATTTAGAATATGCTCATCCAGATATACCTGTATCCCCACTTTTTTCTTCTCATCCAGGAAAGATGAGCAGAGCCAAGTCAATGTTGCAATGTAGCTCCACAGTTTACTTTTCTGGCAAACAGACCAGTGTTATTGTCATTTCTCCAGGCTGTCGCGTTCTGTGCGTCTCCTGTATGAAGATCAATGAGGAGGATCTATGTGCAGAGGCAGAAAAAAACTTTAAAAATGAAAGTTGACTTCAAACCTTAACATCAAAGAAGCTAAACAACACTGGTGAACAAAGAGAGATTGAAAGTCTGCCAAAGACATGTTTTCCTAAAATTCAGACATGATTTGATAGTATACTTTTACCATACTATCAATTGTGGTATCCCTCAAGGTTCTATTTGAGGTCCCTTTTTTTTTTTCTCTGCTCCATCGTGCAAAAACATAGTATTTCTCACCAATGTTATGTGAAGGCAACTCAGATTTATCAGTTTCACCTGATGACTCTTCCTTATATTCTTAACTGGTTAAAACTTCTACATGCTTATGCATTCTCCTACAGGAGTTTAGATCATTGTCAACATGTCTAATCGTTTTATGATCTTGAGTCTTTCTTGTGGAAACTTTTAATCATGGTCTAAAATTAATGAACAGATCACTGAAAGGAAATTTAATTTTTTCTGTTAAAACATATCTGCTGAAGCTGTGTCTGCAATCAAACCTAATGTTCTGGCTTTAAGGCTAAGACTACACTGCTATTGGTATTTGTAATTTATTGAGTAATTGATAAATGATGAGGAAATTGGAACAAAGGAGGAGAAAACAAGATGAAAGAGATGAAAGATGGTGTGTGTGTGTGTGTACGGAGGGGTTTCAAAATGTGGCCTTCACGGTCTGGTGCCTCACGTGCATGAAAGGAGGGATTGTGGGAGATAACAGACGAAGAGACGGCAGGACAAGAACAGAAGGCACAACGTGACACACTAGAGAACCAGAGAACAGTGTATAATAAGCATTTTAAATAACACATCCATTAAATAATAAGTATTCATGCTTTAGTCTGCACCTGATAAGAAGTAGAAGCTAATTGTGTAAAAGATTAGATTTATATGTATTCTTCTTGGTTCAACAAACTAAGAGTTGAGTTGTAGGAGGTTAAATTCTGAGTGGAGAAGAGATGAACTCCCTGTCACTTCAGTTTGCTGGATCATTAAGTTTGCTATATACTGCCATCTTGGGTTCATATCCAGTGAAGAGAATTTTTACTTCAGCACTTAAAAGTTCTGCATTGGAGCATAGTGATGCACAGTTTTTGTGTAGCATGATACTTTATCTTTTACAGCAAAGCAAAAAGCTTAAGTTCTTCAATTATCATTGTATATACTGTGAAGACCTTTTATAGTTTAAAAGATTCATTATGCAAAGTCTTGATTCCACTCAGATTACACAAACTGCATGATACTGTTGATTTATTAATTTACTGTAGCTTTTGCGAGTGTTTTTTTTTCTCCCATAAAATTTAAGCACGATTGTCCTGATTTTCTTTCAGATTCGTGCATTCGACCAAAAATCTTCCTGCAGGGGAGCATGATGAAACTCAGATTTTAAGCAGTGACTAATGTTTGCTGCAGACTGGCTCAACACTGGGCGAGCTGTTTTTAGAGGAGGAAGAAAAACATGAAAAATACATAGCTGATGTTTGTGAAGCAAGACACTTGTTTTACGACTGAACGCAAACGTCGCCTACATGAGTAGTGTTGTCCTCACCTTGTGGCTGAGTTGCTGGGGTTACTGGGACAGACTGATGGGAATCTGCAGTTGGAGATTTTAACCTTCACGTTTTGCCTGCAGGTCTTATCAGCAGTAAGATAAATGTTGTCCATACTGTCATTTTTACGTGGTGTCCATTGAGTTAGTTCCAGAAGCTTAGGATCGCACACACTGGTCCATGCTTCCACAGGGTCTAGCTGCTGATGAGGGTTGTGGTGGTGGTGAACACTGAAGCACCTGAACTTTGACCGACCAAACAACGACTACAAACACATTCTGTCTGGAGTGAAACTGTGGTGAGCGTGTGATGTATGGTTGCTGATAGTAGTCATGAAAGAGTGAGGACCTATAACTGACCCTGGCCTCCCTGAGTGGCTTAGATATCCAGTCATTGGGATTGTGGATCTGAGATGAGCTCATAGATCATGCATGCAAATCAATGCGTAGTCACTGCAACAAAAAAGTGTTTTCGGTTGTTTGTTACTTTAAAACCCATTCATTCCCAATCATTCTGATTCTGACGACTATTATTTCCATCATTATTAGTAGTATTTCTATTAAATATCATCCTTCTCACACCTTCCTTTCTCTCCTCTCTCTCTTCATCCCTCTCATTTCCTCAGTCTTAAACAATGTCGCTTTCCTCGTGGATAAATGCTTAATGGCAGAGATGAAAATGAGCATTCGCTGCCTCATTATCTTCCCTCTATCTCCCGGACATTCTTTTTTTCACTTCATGTGTCACTCTGCCTTTTTTTTATCTCAGATGACAATTTTTTTTTCTTCCTCTTCTCTACTCATTTATTTTGTCTGTCCGTTTGTTTAGGCTCCACCTTTGCTTCCAACGGCTGAAGATAGTTGTGCAAAATCATTTCTTAATAAAGTCAACCACAGAGATGTGATCTTGCTCTGACCCCCCGATAGCCACCAGGGACACGTTTCCCTGTGGGACATCAAGCGAAAGAGATAGAGAAAGAAAAACTAGACAGGAAGCTCGGGTTGGGAGAATGAGAGGCAAGTTACGGCTCATTACGCTGCAGAGGACTGACAGAGCGTAGACGCAGTTCACACAGGGTGAATCTCGTCTGAGTGATAGTGAGATGCATGTGCAAACACATACAAGTGTATAAACACATACATGTGCAGTGGAAGGCAGGAAGAATGGGATCAGAAAGTATAAAACTACAAACGGACTACTTTGATTATAGGGACTAGATTCAGCCAACAATAGAATCTTTGATTCTAAACATGGTACTAGGACCTGATGATGATCTACCATATTTTTAGTTAGTTGTCCAAATCAACAAACAAAAATGTTGGTATAGGCTCTCTAGAAAATGTAAGTATTTTTTGATCTAATGCTTCTGTTAGCGAGGCGACAATTTGAGTCTTGATTCACTGTTTTATGATGGGGGTGACTTGATTAATCTTTGGTTTAGTTTAGGCACAAAAATGTTCTGGTTAGGTTTTAAGAAATGTTGCGGTTTGTGTTAAAATCACTTTTTTCATTGAAATGCATTCTCTGCGATCATTTTGGATACGGGCATTCTGTCTTCTGATACCGACCATACAGATTAAACTCAGTAGTTCCACAGGGCACAGTAGCTGACAGATCAAGTGAGATGATCTTAGGACACGAAGAAGAAATTTCAACAATGGTGAGACTATTAAGAAAATACAGGCATCTATATAATGTTATTTCACGCAGACACACTCTTGACTCTGCGCTGCCCTCTAATGGATGAATCGCTTAACAACCATGCCAATTATGAGGACACATGGGCAGAACTTTACAGAATAAGATTTCAGCCTATTAATTCCTTTTTTTCATTTGTCTTGGTTCACGCTCAGTGCTCTCATCAGGTTAGTTTCCAGTTTCGACAGGAAGTTTAAAGCCCACAGTCCACCTAGCACCAAGCACCAGACAAAGTTCGAAGCCGACTAATGAGGATGTGTACGGTTTCATGAAGTTTCCTCCCTTACTTTTTGATCTGATCTGCCCTCATCTGCTTCATCTGCCTCCTCCTCTTTAACTTTAAGAGTCTACCTCGATTGCATCTTCCTTATGACCTACATGGAATTTTGTCCCCTCTCTGACGGGCTAAGTGATTTGAAGGGAGCTGAAAGCAAACGGCACTACGCTTTTTAATGATGTATTTATTCTGATAATGGGGGTAAGTAACGCTGACAGAAATTATTCTGTGTGACCATCGCTTGTTAAATTTCAACAAATCACTGCTCAACCCGTGCAGAGCCCTGAGAGGAGTTTGTTTCCTCTGGGCATTTTGAGGGCCGTCATGGTTTCTTCAAATGCAAGACATGCCGGTCAGATGAACTGGAGTTTTAAGTTACCTATTAGTGTGAATGTTCATGGACACAGAGGAGCGTAGAATTTGCTGAAGCATCAAGTAATGGAGATATAAAAAGAAGATGTGGTCACGGCATGGGAACGTCATAACTTAGGGTTTTGCGACACTCCACCATAACAACAGCAATTGTCCAATCATATAATACTGCCAGGATTCAGTTCTCTCAAATGGTGAAGCAGCATGCTGGGAAATGTGAAAAAAAAGCCTTTACGAAACCAAAACTACAAGAGTGAAAGAATTTGGTAAAGGTGACAGCAATGTGGGCTGTGGTCTCCGCAGGTGTGGTAGCTAGAAGGGACATTGATATAGAGGAGGAGGTTGAGGTGGAATTGAAAAGGGAGAAAGGGAAATGTAAACCTCTACTGCCGAGAGATGGCTGGGTGTGGTAGGATCCTCCTTGAGCTTTTGGTTTTGCTGGGAAGGCCGTGCTGGAGGCGGCTGTATGTATCTAACAGGAAGAAGCTGAAGGAGGTAAAGGTGAAGCACAGAGCTCCACTAACATGCAAACCTTGAGCTTTCGAGACATAACCTGAAGGAGCGGCACATGTGAACGCGAATGTCTGAAATGGTTAAACTGGACATTAAACAGATAATACACTGCTAGTTTCCTTTTGCAGTGTCTGACTGAGCAATGTCAAAATATAGCAGATAAAAATCTGAAGGTTGGCCACCTCTGTCTAAAATCAGAGGCACTTTCTATGGAAAATAAAGCTAAGCAGACACAGCAACCACAACTAAAGGAAGAAAGGCTTCGCAGGGGTCAGTTCCTCATTTCCAGTTTTCAGATTTACTCTAGTAAATAAACTGGGTGCTGAAAATAATAATTAAAACAACAGAACAGAAAAGAACAGCAGAGGTTAGAGTTCAACACTTTGATCGAGCATCCTCTTGACACTGGCTGTCACTGGGCTCAGACCTCTGAGCGTTCAAACAACTAAATCATGCACAGCCTTGACTGTGGATCACTTTCTGGCCTCTGATCTCTGTAAGAGATCAAACTATGATCTCATCTGATCCCTGTTGTTTTGAAGCTGACCTCTGCTGAGCCTGTGGTGTAACTGGGACTGAATGGGTTTACGTAACATCAGCTTGGCTTGCATAACCAACTGACCATTGGCGAGCAGAGCACTATGATGTTATCACAGTCTGGAATCCAAAAATGAATAAATTTGGTATAGCTCTGGGACTAATGCTAATTAAAATAACGTTAGAACTCTAAATAAACATCCATGTGAGCCATTCAGTTGTTAACGATAAAGGGGGAATGTGGTGATAGGTTTATGTGAATGTATTTTCAATCGTCTCAATTTTAGCTATTTAAGTAAAGACTGTTAATAAGAAAATAAAGCAAAGACAAAATGTTAGATAGAGTCTTATTGTATTTGAAAGCTGATACAACAAATCACACTCGGAGTGTGTGTGTGTGTGGTGTTGTTGGTCGGTTTAAGGTTTAGACACAGGTCATTATTTTGATGATGACCTCTTTTAAATAAATAAATAAATAAGTTGTATGTTCTCTTTTGGAAATTTAAGTTGAATATTTTTATTTGTCAAAAGTGTGTACTTTAAAAAAATCCATGGACATCAGTTTAAATCCAGTTTAAGGCTATATTACATCATTTCCGAAGGTTTCCAATGTTCCCAAACAGCAGCAGTATATCCGCTCCACTCTCCCATGCTGTCAGAAGGCACAGGCACAAACCACAGCCACCACCACTATGTTGCCGATAGTTGCCAGCACGGCGATCCAGAGCCAAATAGTGTCGCTGGACACTTTCCCGTCATCCTCTGCTTCTGAGGGTCGAGAGTAGCCGGCGTTGAGGTTGGAGGTTGACGTCTGCAGGGACGTGTTGCCATTGTACGGAGAATCCATGAAGGCCCCGCTCACAGCCGGAAAGTGCTGTCAGGAGAGAGGGACAGAGGAAAGGAACAGGAAGGGGAGAAGAGTTTACATTAAAGTCTGTCAAATTATTTTAGTTATGCAAAATCATGTTGAACGTTACAGAGCATCCAATTTGTTTGATCACTACAGAGTTTAAATTGTTGGAAAACATTATAGAGGAAGACAACAAAGAACAGTTTAAGAAATTAGATTCTAAAGATTTGATCAATTCTCCTTTAAAAGTAAAAAGCAAATTTTTGGAGAAATCCCACATATGCATGTAAACTGGGATTTCTTTACACCAGAAATATCAATTATTTGAACAGGCAATCAATCATTTCTTAAAATAAACACTTTCTTAAATTGAAAACAAAGAAAATAATATACTTGCTTGTAAACCTGTTTTTTAAATGACATTTGAGTTTTTGGTAAGAGGACTGAGACAATTCAGCCATCTTTTCTTTGAAACATTGACTGATACACATTTTGAATAGAGAAATGTTTGTCATTAATTTGGACATTGCAGCAAGCAAATGGTACCTATTCAATGATATTACCCTATAAGAAAGCATAATCAAATATATATGTATAATTCATAACATTAACAAAAAAGTTTATATAGGAAGTCAAAGTTTGCAGATATTTGAGCAAAATGATACAATCATTTATCTTCATCATGTGTCCAGATTTCCACTAATCCACAAATAAGTACAAACTTTATCTATCAACCCTAAAATGTAACTTTTCCAAACCAAACTTAGAATTGAAAATCTGATGTAGAGGGTAGTAAGTTTCAGGTGCCTTAGCTTGAGTGGTAACATAATTGATTGATCAGATTGGATCAGATGCAGCAGCATCTTCAGATATTTTTTGTTTCAAAAGAAAAAATATCAGATGCATTCAGTCCTAAACATCTTCATGTTGAGTGAACAATGACATGTTCTGTTAACCCCACAGCTGTGCCTGGTCTCAGGACAGCTGTACTGTACTGTGCAGAGGAATCAGCATCTCAATGGGATTAAATCTCAGACGGATTAACAGAGTCTGACAAATGTCGCACACATATATACAGGAAAAGAGACAGAGGCGGACACATGCAGATGATGTGAGAGAGGGACAACAAAATGACATCTGATGGATAGATCTCACTTTTTTCACAGCCTGATGTGTTTGTCCCTCCAGGGCTTCCATAGGACCCAGTCATACAGACAGGAGATGCAACAAATATAACACGCACAGACATAGGGTTTGAGTACTCAGGTGTGTAAACTGTAAACTGAATATATATATATATACATAGGGTTTGGTTACTCAGGTGTGTAAACTGAATATAGCTGACTATACATTTTTACGCTTTTTACACAAGCTCTTCGACCCACTGTGAAAAAAGACAACTACACCAGCACACAGGCTGACTCACACTCTTATGTATGTGCAAACACAGACTGCACAGTGTGGTCTTTAATAATTCAAGCTTTAAATCTGACATCTGAAAGGCTCTTGCAGGTGTAACCGTATCTTAAAGCCCCATTCTGTGATCGCCAGTATATTAATGCAGATATAATATATTAATCTCCTATACTCGATAATTCACATATTTTGCTGTGTTTGAATTCAGTTCCCCGATGTTGCATTAGGGAGTTCCAAAACTGTATCTCATGTGTGTTTATCCAAATTTGTCTGAGTCATCTCATTTGTGAACGTGTGAGGGAATTAATTATCTGACTCAGCATCAGTGTAACTGAAACTGAAGTGTAACTGAAGCTGAGGTCAAACCCCCGGAATTGTAAATAGATTTTTTTTTCCCATCAACTGTGGTTCTGGGATGCTTCAAACATCAGGTTCAGTTTGACCCAGAGTGCAACTCGGGCTTCTCTCGTGTTCTCATCCACCTTGACTCTGCTTCCAACCTGCAGGTTTTCACTAAGGAAACCCTTCATGCTTTGCTGATAAAGAAAACTGTTTCTCTTCTGTTGCCACTGAATGTTACAAGTAAGGTTTAACACTTCACTGCTAAAGCTCCGTTAGGGCTCATCATTCTTATTATGATGTCTTCAAAGACAGTGGATGTGTTTGAACTGAAATCTCTTCAGACCTTAGAGAAGAATCTAAAAAAAACCATGTTGGATGAGAGGTCAACAAGGAATCAGTGGGGGCATGGCATGAGGTTATGTGACACCAGTGTCTCAGTGGAGGTCCAGGCCACTGATACATGGTTCAAATGTTGGTTTGGTGGTTTTGGCAAGATCAGCTTCTTTAATCTGCCTTTACACTGAGTGAGGTGCACGTATTTTGGAAATCAGACAAATACTGAAGCTTTTCCAGATGTCACAGCAAAACCAAAAACCAGCTCGACATACTCATTAATATTTATGCAGAAACATAAATCTGCTTCTCAAATTGTGAAAATTTCTGAACGCACAACTGAATAAAATTATAATTCTGATCTTAAAAGTATTTAATTGCACAAAAGTTCACAGAGATTCAGATATGCTCCAATGAAAGGTGCAGGCCAAATGGAAAACATACAGACCAACCATGAAGGTATAGATTCCAGACCCTGTATATCAAATCCTACAGATGTACAGCATGGTGATGATTTCCATTTTGCATCATTATTCATGCACACCCATCTCATCTCATCCAGTGAGACTGACATGTGTCTGTGTTCCTTTCTCCTCAGAAGTGAAAAAAAAGTCTTAAATGTTGCGACCATTAAGATCCGGCAGCATAATTTATGAGAGCTCTCACATCAGCCACTTAATATGTATATTTAATTAAAACTGCCTCTAATGGTTTTTCAAGGGGGAAGGAGTGGGACAGGCCTATATTTTGCTGTTCCTCCTCTGGTTGTACGCACACAACATACCATGCGACTGACTCACATTAATAACCTATGATCCAAACTGAAGACAAAACATTTTTCCAGCAGCGGGAACACTGCACTTGTTCACCTTCTCGTTAGAAAGTCTCTGCCCGGGAGCCGTGTCTCATTCTGCGAGCAAAACACCACAGAAAGGTCATCAAGCAAAACAGCAGTGAGCCCGAGCATGTGCACGTGTCATTACAATACCTGTGGCATGCTGCAGCTCTGTACTCAAAGTGGCACTATAGGTTCTGAACGTACCTCAATGGTAATCAGGCAGGTTATTGATGTAAACTGCACCGTTAACTATTGTAGACAAAACCTCCGCTCTGCATATAAAAGAGCAACTTCCTCTTGACTGTACAACACATATCATCTTCCTCCAGTTGTACAAAAATTAACTCAAAATATCACAGATGCAGATGCCGCCATCTTGCGCTTGTAATTTCATCTGGAGCCAGAGTCTGTGCACTACTGATCGTGGTGTGGAGTTGTAGTATTGAGGTCTCACCGATATTCGGGGCTCGACCATTGTGAGTCAGTCTCAGCTGACAATCATGAAGTTTCACCCCATTTTTATAACAGCAAAAAATGACTCCACTACTTTGACTTTTTTAGTTTGGTCAAAATTCCATCTGCTAATATGAAAGAGGCAGGGTTTATGACCTATACTGCATCCAGCCACCAGGTGGCGACCAAGGTGCTTTGGCATCACTTTTGGGGAGCTGTCATGTCGTCCATCTTTCATGAGGTCAAGAGGCATTTTTCTAAGAGGTAACTATGATTTTCATTCTTGTTAAATCTGCTGCTGTCCACACTGGCTGCTGTGTGTTTTTTCTTTGACCTCAGCTGTGAGTCGTATTCTGTGTTCTGTCTGGATAAAATTTGTGATTAATGAGATTGAGTTGGAAGAGGAAGACGTTGCTTGAAGAAATTAATTACATACCACAGTGAGACATTAGATACACATCTGTACATCTGTTGCTATTTCCTTGTCTAAGAGACCACCTCAGAGATACGACATCAAATGAGTGGTTGAGACAAGAACGTTTCCAGACAAACACACATTAATGCGCACACACACACACACACACACACACAGACACAGTGCATGTTCATCGTCATTTTCATTGAATCTGTTCAGTCAGACTACATTTGCAGTTATATAAGGAGCTGACTGCTCTCTGGTCTACGACGGCTTTAAAGTTTCAATGAATATACTCTTTCCGTCTATTTATTCTGTTACACACTGAAAATAAGGCTGTCTGATAAAAAAAATTACATTGCATCCTACCAATAATTATTTTCATGCTTAAATTTGTAATTTCTCCAATGATCATTAAAAAACTTGTTCTATAAAATGTCTTAATATGGTGACAATGCCCATCATCAGAGCCTCTGTCAACCAGTGACTCAGAAACTAAAGAAATTCTGTTTACTATCATAACATAAAGAAAAGTTGTTGTTATAAGAATAGCCAATGATCTGCTGATTGTTTAATCCATTCATGCATCCACTGTTCCAGCTTTAGTCATTTTAAGACTCACTGTTGGTCCAAGAGGTGTGGGCACTAACATTTAAAAAAAATATTATGAGAAAACCAGAGCGGCAGGGTTACAGAGCGCTGATGCCAGAAGCTATTGTTTCAGTCAGCAACAAGAAGTAGATTGAAATTGTACAGATGGTTATAAAGGGAAATTTTAGATGCACAAATTTCACTTCCAATAGAAAAAAAGGTTGCCGGTGTTCAATCTGAAAACATTTCCAAGCATACCAACAACATCACAGAAGCCAATGTTAGACTGCATGTCAACACCTTATTCACACACTGATTATTATATATTATCTATAGGTGGAGAGAAAATCTGACTGAATGTGAGCCACAGAAACAGAAGCTTTTAAAGTTTCCAAATGAAGTCACTCCAACGTTTGAGCTGAGTTACTCACTCCTAAAACATCCCTATACATGCAGCTATAAAAGCCAGAATGGAGAGAATGATGATATATATAGAGTATATATACAGAGAAAGAAGGGAAAGAGACACAAAGAGGAGGGCAATAAAAACAGAGTGAGACAGAAAGATGTACCTGCTGCCAGATTTATATGAAGAAAGAGATCAGTTCCTGTCTGTCCCGTCCTGCACTCTGACTTAGACTGAGCACATCCACACAGAGAGAGAGAGAGAGAGAGAGAGAGAGAGAGACGCACTTCATGAGGGAGAGAGAGAGATCCCTCCCAGTGAGCGAGTGATGAGAGTGCACTGTGTGTGTGTAGATGACAGAGTTTCCATGCTCTCATCTTTGAAACAGCTCAGTCTCACAGTCACTACAACCTCACCAGTTCTACATGGTCCCATGCTAAGAACATGATATGATGGTATGATCGTTGCACTGTACAAATGAAAATGAGTCTTTTCTAAACTGATCATGTAAAAAAATCAGTTGCAACCTGGCAAATGATGCTTCTATTCAGTCAGGTGGAAATGGGTTAACAGAGAAAACTGTAAATCAGATATTGTCCTTAAAATAACATTGTTAACAAGCAACTTCATCTGGAGCATTTGCTTTTTACATGCATGCATACATGTATATGGTAGGCACCTGAGTATTTTTTGCGCGTATGGACCGTGTATGCACACTGATGTGTGTGCGTGTGTGTGCTTCAACAAATATTATCAGCATGCACTCCTGGGTGAATGCACGTGCATCCTGTTCTGTGTGTGAACCAATGTAGAAAACAGCTGCCTCAACATACAGTCTGTCTCATTGGCAGGTTTTGTGCTTAAAGAAGAATGACAAAACAAGTAAAGAATATACGTCGGAAATATTTTGGAGCATTTTGTGTAACTGTATCCAGTAGCATCATAGTGGGGGGGAAAGTGGAACTGACTTTCCAGGGCCACAGAGGGGCCTGAATGATTTAAAAATAAATAAAAATGTATATTGTTATTTTAAACTGCGCGCAGAACAACAAGACAATAAGCAAGACCTGTATATCTAGAAGAGCAGCGCAGCCTCTGCAGCTGAACCTCCGAACTGCAGCTGAACCGCAGCCGGCCTCGATGTGGCCTCTCTAATTTGTTAACATGGACGCGGAAATGAAAAGCAAGTTGTTCTGTGCCGTTCTGTGGCACAACAGCAGCCAGGGTGACACAGGTGTTTACCCTCTGGATTCACAATTTTGTTATAGCGACATCATTCTATGGTTTTAATCCGTTGGTATCTCCATGATTATTTATGCTGTCGACGGAGTGAGAGCATTTTTTAAAAGAGTGTAAAATAATACACTTTCAATTGATGGCTTATTTATATCTGTAATTGTAGGTGATGGCTACTGTGCATTAGTGACTACCCTAACAAACACTACAGATTCATTTGTACAGTTGACTAAAAATCAAGAGAGGAAGGGGGCCCACAGAGTCTGCTTGTGTATTGGGCCCAGAATCTTGTGCTACGCCCCTGACAGTATCCCCTGCAAAGGTTCAGGTGTTGTCATCTAAAAACAAACACTAAAGCACATTTTATCCCTGTAGTGTCTTATCCCCTCCACCAAGAAGATTATCTTTTCACCCCTGTCCATTTTTCAGCTCGTTTTTTGTAAACAAGATTACACAAAAACAACACAACAGATTTTCATGAAATGTCTTTGAAGAATGTGGTATAAGTCAGAGAGGAACTCGTTCAATCTTTAACATTGTGAAATAGGGTGTTTTTTAACATTTATAAATTTTTCCCAGAGAGTAATTCATTTTCTTGATGAAAATATCTGGCATATTTAGGTGACTGATATCTTTGAGTGTGTAAAATTTGGTTCTGCTTGATTCAAATTAATGGGCCTTGGAGGAGGTATATGCTCTATTGAGTGACATTCTGTTTTTTTCTTGTCTTTTATTTATATATATACGAAACGTATATATGTCAGAATAAAGAGGGGTTGGGAGAGGAAGAGGGTTATCAGAGGACAGAGCTGAAGAAACAGTAACTCCATGACGTATTCTCTTGCTCACATCGTGTCTCACCTGTCTCTTTCCTCTCCTGTCCCTCTGTTTTTAACTCAAACACTGACTGGTCCACCTGTTCGCCCTGTTTTCTAACTTTTACTTTTAAACCGTATCTCTGCTCATCTGTTGACACACCATCATTACCTCCTTCCTCCTGCTGCACCTGAATGTTCTCATTGTGACCCCTCTCCTCCTCTCTTATCACCATTAATTTTTTTCACTTTCCTTTCTGCATCATCAACAAATTTACCCCTCTCCCTCTGCATGGATTCTCCCATCCCTCCCAATAATCCATCCTTTGTATTTTCCTATAGCAACAACGGATAGGGCATCCTGGAAAATATCGTGCAGTGCTGCAGGTCTGGTGGGATTACAGACGAACAAATGCAGCTCCAATCCTCCAAATCTCTGAAAATGAGAAACCTTTGATGCATGTGACATATTGAGTGCACAACGCAACTTTTGTGTATATTGAGCAGGCATATGCTACTGTTTCCTGTGCCCATCTGCGAGTGTGTGTCCTGTGGGGGCTGGGGGGGAGGAAGCATGTGTGTAGTCTTGGTCTGTATATCTGTATGTGTGTATGCACATTTATTTATTTGTCTCTGCTCTATATGCACAGGTACATGTGTTGATGTATGTGCATCCAGTAAAATTATGGTTTATAAAGTTACATAATTATCTTCCAAATTTGGGAGAGGTTCAGAAACTGCCTCTGGTGATCTCACACACACTCACACACACACACACACAGACACACACATAGAGTGTTCACACACCCACGTGCACACACGCACACACACACTGGATACAAACAATTGCACACGCATATGCAGTGGAAAAACACATTCATCAATCACTAGAAGCACACACACACACACACACACACTTCGTGATACGCTGGAGGCTGAGGGGGAGTCTGAGCAAAATAATAATTTGAGTGAACAAAACCAACACATTTTCCATAATTAACAAACGATGTGGGGGAAGAATAAAAGAGGCCAGAACTCAGTTATCACTTATGAGGCATTTCACTCCCAAACTATTAGTGAAGCCCTTGTCACGAAGTTTGCTCCTGGGCGAGGGGGAATATTTCAGCCTTAATCCACCGTCTCACCCAAAAACCTTTATATCATATTTAGATTTCATGTTAAATTCTAAACAGTACATTTCCAAGGTTGGAAATTTGAGTCTCCATCTGCGACCGCCTTGTCAGAAAAACACAGATTAAAGAAAAGAAGGGGAGGGACAGCAGAGAGAGAAACGACGAGGTGAATAAACAGCCCTGCAGCAGCCAGCTGTTCCTCTTCTCTCTGAAACATCCGACAGAGTGGAAGAAACACTGGGAGAGACAGAGAGGAAGGGATGACGGAAAAGAAAAAAAAGAAAAATGAAGAGACATGATGTGACATGAAGAGATTTTTGCTTTTCTGTTTTTGTTACACTGTTTTCACTCCTGCTCAGCAGACATGTGAAATTTTTGACCATATGATGTGATTTTACAGACATGGGCTCACACAGTGAATTTATCCAGAGAGGGAAAGTTTGACATTGTCCTTCACCTAATGCTGGGGAACACAATAGCTCATGAAACATTATTTAGGACCAAAGTAGTGAAGCAGTCGATATCCACAGACTCACAGGGCTAATGTGGCTAAAACTTCCTCATTCATGCCTCAGTCACGTCCTATCACTGAACGTCAGCATCACTGAAGCCCCCTGCAGCTCTGATGTGCTCATCTTGGAAAATGCAATTAACATTTAAAATCGGCTTTTTTGTTGTTGTTGAGTTGAGTATCATCATTAGTTTGGCTTAATACGATACAATCAGGAAAAAAAAGTAAATTATGAGAAACGTCAGTGGTATGAAGGATGTGGTGTGGGTCAGGCAAGAACCCATTACATTTTGGTACAGATCCAGATCAGGGGGCGGATCCAGTATTAATTAATTTTTCACGCTCTTTAACATTATGAGATAGGATTTTTTATTTTGAGTTTTTAACTGATTTCACCCGGGAAATAATTCATGGATCTTGATGAAAAAAATCTGCAGCTTGCAGTCTTCACTTTACTGAGTCTTTTATTCTAGTTTCTTCTATTTTCTTCTAATCATTTTTCTAACTTTCTAACTTTGAATCACATAATTATTAATAAAAATATCAGCCAGTGCAACTCTTGACTTTAGATTTACATCCAAATTAAACTTAGTTTTAACAACTTTTCAATGGGCTTTAAAAAAAAGACCCAAATTTGGATTTTAAAGTTATTTTATGTTTAAATAATTTAATGGAATCTACTGTCTCCTGCTGGTCTTTGTTTTGAATAAAAGCACATTTGATTGAATTCAATTAAATGGATCAAAAACTAAATCAAAAAGTAGGTGCAGATTAAAATAATTTCTAGGTTACTGAGCTGAGCGCTGAAAGAAAAACGCTGCTGTTAGAACAGAGGAGACCTGAGCTCACTGAATTCATGACGAGTAAGGATGGTGAGAGGGAAAAAAGAGAAAAAGAAAGATTGAAAGATGGAGGTGTCCGTCTGTGGGTTATGGTGAACGAGAGATGGTGTGGGAGAGAGAAAGAGAGAAAGAAAGAGAGGTGGACAGAGAGAGAGAAAGAGAGAGGCTTGTTGTCATGGCTGATTTACTCTTTGCTCAGTTTTGCTTGAGGTGACAGAGACTGACAGACGAGGAGAGAACAGCATTCACTGACATTATTAGATGACCTCATCCAGATTTCATAGAACTTTCATACACACACACACACACACACACACACACACACACACGCATACACACACAGATGTGGCAGGACACAATTGCACTTTTGTTATGTAAGTGTCACACAGTCACTTTGGGAATAATCTTAGGTGTGATCAGAAGCCAAATCATAAATTCATACCTTTAAACAAATTAGATCTGAATACATTGATTTCATGTTTCTATCAGATTCAAACTTGAGAGGGACCCCATCTACCATTTTGTCCAGATTGAAACTGTAGATATGAATATGAGGTGTCTAACTTTTACCTCATTACACAGAAGTGCATTGTGGGAGGAGAAGTGTGTTGAAATTGTACATTCAAAAACATTTCTTCAGCTATAAACGCAACAAATACAACAATACAACAAATAGTTCAATCACTTTGTGTGGCAGCATGACAGTACAGTATTATCTCTATTGCAATTTCACATTTGTTGATTTTCTTTTTATTAGAGGATTAGTATAATCTCTCAAACAATATACATACTAATGTTACCATGCAGTATTGTGGGATTATAAGGCCAAAACCTAATGTGAAATACTGTATGTTCTGCTTCTCATTTTATTCTGTGCATATCTTGAAATTGTACAGAATTCCAGCGTCCTTTAGAGATATGAACAAAACTCCATCATGTTGTTCAGACGGTCGACAATGTGGCTTCACACAAGCCCCAGAAACATCTCTGATAAACATATCTATATAAAATCTAGATGGTGAGAAAAGGATATTCAATAACCTTCAATGCTTCACATATCTGCAACAGACAGCTATGTGTACTGAGTCTGAGTCTCGAGCTGATGAGGAGAACAAAGGAGATTTCTTTCTGTAGCTGAAAACTAGAAGCAAAGTTTCATAAAACACACGTCAGCTCTCACCTCTGCATGTAATAGAGCTGGTGTGTCTGTCCAGCAGAGCTAATTACATGGAGCTTAAACAGGGTGAACAGGAAACTGTAGCCTATGCTGAGAACGACTGAGAGGACACTTGTCTGTTTGCCGTCTCTGCACGCACATCCTTGTGTGCCCATGTTGTGTGAGCATTTGCACACTCAGCTGCTTGTGTTGTTGTTCGTGTGCTTCAGTTGCAAATTTACTTGCTTATTCACTGACCTTTGAAATTCATAATATATTAATATGTTGCTTACATGTGAAATTGGTGAAAAGCGACTCTGAAAGCTTTTCCACAAGATGCAGTGGGACCAAGTTCATAGTTTTTTGTTTTAAAAGCTTTTTACATAAAAATATTTTGAGATAACAGATAACAGACAGCAGAGACGGACAGGATGGTTTTTGAAATATGCATTTGGGATTTTTGGGGGTTTTATCCATGTGACGACTGTATCCACAGATGTGCAGAGTTATTATTATTTACAGTAAGTGGAGCATTCTTTAGGGGACATTTTTGTCTTTATCTGATAGTTGTGAGTACAGACGGGGATGAAACAATGGAAATTTGTGACTGAATACAACAAAGTATAAGTGTGATAAACCATCAGTTATTTTTAACCATTAAGTAAATGTAATTATCAACACTGAGATGCATGAATCCATCACGTCTGCATATCAGGTTGTGGTTTTGTCATTATGTGTGTTATTGCTGTATGTTGGTATGTATGAATGTGAGCATCTGTTCATAAATGTGTGTGTGTGTGTGTGTGTGTGTGTGTGTGTGTGTGTGTGTGTTTAATCTGTCGTGCCATCTATCCTGAATTAATAAAGCATTACAGGGTTTATATAATCTGTACCATGGATGACTCATCCCTCTCTATGCTTAATGTGTTCAGTAGAGTCATGACCTCGTTACCTTTTCAGTGTTGTGATCTCAGCTCTGTGCTGAAATGATAATGGAACAAACACTGTGAAGATAAATTTACATTTTCTACATAAACAGAGTTTATACACACATCGTTCCACCACGTAAGACATCAGCGTTTTGTCCTACAAAATTACCCAGAAAGCTTCATGTCTGTGCTCACATGTGAACAATGGGGGAGTTTTGGTATTCTTAACTAGACTGTATATAAAGATGGATGACAGGGCTGCTCCCTGAAAGGGAAACCAAAGCATCTCGATCTCCCCCTGGTGGTTGGCTGCAGTATAGGTCATAAACTCCACCTCCTCCATGTTAGTGGATGTGACATAGGCCAAACTAAAACGTCAATTACATTTTTCTCACAGATGGTTTCTGTCATAATAGGTCATTCTTATCACACTGGTACTGGTGCCAAGTCTTCATGTTTCCTGTAAGTTTGGTTTGAATAAGTTATTTGATGCTGTAAAAACATAGTGGATAAACTATTTTAACAGATGCTAATCTGGAGGAAAACTGAAGTCAACATTTAAATAATTTGATTTACAAATGCACTATTTCATGTAAGAATATTAACATGATACACAGAAAATAATTCATCAGAGATGTGTTCATAGTCGTCTCTGATTTATGTAATGAACGAAGAATGCTGATGTTTCCTGCACCACCTTTAATGTCTTGTTAAAGGTATAACAACCATAAGGTCAATTGCATGTTTAAACCCTAAAGCCTTTTAAACTTCTAAATTGACTTTTCTTCTCCTATTGAAGTTTTAGAGATGCATGTTCGCGTCATCGATCAGTCAATAAGAGATTTGTATAACACTTTCAAACAATGTAACATGTGAAAAGTGATTTATACAAACAATTAAAACTATACCTCTCTATCTCTCCATCCACGCACAGAACTACAGTCTCTATAGTCTCATATAGTCTAAAGTCTGCTTTAGTCTTCATTTCTATAATAACAGGAACTGAGGAAACACTATAATAAATCTTGTACATTGAAAAAATGAGGACGGAATAGTAAAGATAAAAAATAATACATTGATAAAAGATTAGATGTTTTAAAGTAAAACCAAAGATGAAAAATAGGATATTATTATTAATAAATCATTAAAACACTATACCAGTAAAACAGTATAAAGTAAAGGGGTATGGTGGCTCAAAAGGTAGCTCCTGAGTTTGCTTTTAAAAGTCTCCAGTAGTGATAAAAGACGAGGCGTTGACTGCAGGGTGTTGGGGGACAGTTAGTGTGGGGTGATTAAAGACCACACATTGAGCACAGCTGATTAACTATCAGAGAACAGATGGCTATCAGATGAGGCTCTCCATCAAACTTCTTCAGCCAGACAGGGTTCACGTCTGGAGCAGACAGGCTCCGTCACAACATCCAGCCACTTAAAGGAGACTAAACCACTCCATCCAGGAGCTATAGAGTGACACCCCGAGTCTGATTTCTGTTCAGAAATATTTAGACAAAAATATTATTCATAAGTCAAACTTCTTGTGTGGAAAAGCTGTGATGACAGACTGCAATGTGCAAATGCATTCATGGAGATTTCCCCTCACATCTGCACAGCTGGACAGGGAATATAGGCACACAGCAGGGAATGTCTAATCTGCACGAATCAGCAGCAGCATCACTCCTGAAAAGCTCAAGTAGACGAAAAATGAGATGGGAAAATTATTTATTTTTCTCAAACGATACCAGCAGATGGCACCATTTCACACTACAGCAGGCATCTGGCTGGCTAGATGAGTGACAGCAGGGATCTCGAATGTGATAAATCTCCACTGTGGGTGGCAGATGTCATCAAACCCTGCTGTGTATTATGATTGCCTACTGTCACATGATCCATAAACTTTTAAAATCTTTCCAAACCTCAATGCAGAAGTGGGGGCAAAGTCCAAATGACACCAAAATGTTTTTTGAACTGTGAAACCTTTTTCAATAACCCAAATATTAACTGGACCATGACACAAACACATTTGCTATTTAAACTTTGCTTATTCATAGCTCTAAAAACTACATTTTCATCTTCTACTTCTACTATTATGTTTTCTGACAAGCAAAGAAAAACATCTTCCTCAAATAGAGCGATAAAGGAGCAGTGGTTCAGTGCTGCAAAGAGAGCATGCAGGGGATAGTGGAGCCTCCACTGTGCTTGTGCACTTAAAAGCTTTAGTACAGTAATTACTTTCAAAACATATCCACAGGCTACATCTCCCTGCACCTCACAAGAGGACCTCGACAGTAACATCCAGCTCTGCCCCGAGGCCCCTGAATGCTCAACATCATAGGTCAGAGGAGACGGAAAAAACAGGGACGATAATATTCCACCATGATGCAGAGAAACAGAATGAATGAAACTGCAGCAGCAACTGTGGCAGGGGGAAGCAAATGTGCCGGTATAATTAATAAGAGTTTAAAAACAGAACAGAATCCATTTTGTTTGCTTTTTTATTTTTTGCATTGTCAGGGAATTTGTTACTTATGCTTCTTTTACACCAAAATTAGCAGGAATACGCAGGTTATTTAAACAAGGGTAAACTAAACTATACCCGCTTATACACAATTAACACCTTTCTTAATGCCAGTAGAGTTTGCCTAGAGTTTGCCATTCTGTTTATTTTTTTTCCAATGGTGCGGCATGGTCGACATCATGAACGCACATAAAAGTGAGACGCTATCTCACCATGCTGTCTTGCCAAATTAGTGCGATGTCACATTTAAAACACTGCTGATTGGAGCTTGAGGTGATAAAGACCTGTGTCTTCTACTGAGTAATTTGACCTGGGTGTGAATGCAGATTCCCATTGCAGACAAAGGCCAGATGTTAGTGGGTGTTAGAGGGGGTTTGACCAGTGGAAAAGGGCATTCTTCACCTTTAAAAACCTACAATATTACTATTATGCTCGAGCATAAATATGTTCCACAGATGGTTGACCTCTGCAGGAATGCTTTAGATTAGATGTTTTATATTTTGTGTTGGGAGTTGCCATTTTCTCTGGTGTTGTGATAATATGAAACTTGAGAGTGTGCACTCTCATGATGATAAAGGAACTTGTTGTGACCTAGACTGGTGTCTGTTGTTTCAAATGTAAACAATGTGAACTTTGGTTCAGACCATGGTCCAGACTTTCAGGTGTAAAAATGTCCTAAAGTGTGTGGATGTGATCAATGGATAGATGGACAAACTATTTTGACACTGGCAGAGAATTATTTAAGTTACATGCTGTGCGTAATAAAGGGGTGAATGCATAGCAAACAGCAGCCTCATGGGTTTGAGTATCTTTGTTCAACTTTACACTGTTTACTATGTTAGAAGCAGGAAAACAAAAGTGTAACTAAACTTGCTCTTACCCTCCAAACATTTCAGAAAAACTACAAAACAGCAGCCTCACAGTGACTCTGCTGTTTGCACGTTTCTCCTTTTAGAGACGACACTTTGAGGTCTGACTCATCTCTGTACTTGCATGCACGGTCTGAAATCATATATCTAATATGAGAATTGGTACTTTACAAATGTACAAAAACTTTTCTTACGCTCCAGCGTCTCAGTGTGTGCAGCTGCGTTTCATTCCTAAATCATTTTCTTTGTGCTCTCCAGCTGATGAGAACAGACTCTGTAACATCTGTACTTTGTCTGCTCGTGTCACAGCTTTATACAATTAGGGCTGCAAAAAGTTTTATCAGACATGACCTGAGAGACCTCATGAATTATTGTTAGCTGGGGCTGGGGCTTATTTGTACTTTGTTAGCGGGTAAAATCAAAATCTGACACTGATACAGTTTCTAAAAAAACTTTGCTGTAAATAAAACCAAGGCAGTGAAAATCTACCAATACTAATTCCACTAACATCTGTCTGTCTGTCTGTCTGTCTGTACATGGAAGTTATATCCCACAAACTTATCAGCCTAACAATTGGTATGTGTATTGTAAATGATGCAGGAAGTGCAGTTTGGACACCAAATCATTCAATATTTACACAAACAGAGGGTGACCACACTGTGTAGCAGTCAGTGGGGCGAGGCAGTGTTTTAACACTCAGTCTGGGGACTGAGTTGAACATGTCTTCTTCTAAGTCCTCACATAAAGTACAGTAGTGTTTAGCAACTGGCAGCCAGCAGTCAATCATTTCTGTCCCGCCCAATCATTTTGATTAATTTTACTTCACCATATTGGACTGAAACAGACACAGGTGCTGATCTCCGTCATGGCTACAATATTCATTGAATCACTTCCTGTTTGGCAAATTGTCCTCAAAGTAAAAGCATTGTTTTGTTGCTGTAATGCTTTACAGAGCTTTTATTTTTGAAAATGTGAAACTTGGCTCTGCAGATTATGTCGATTGCTTAACAGACATGCAATGAAAAAAATATCAGGAATTTAGTATATAATTCAAACTTATATAAAAGCCACACACGTAAACAGTTACAAAACTAATTCAATTTGGTTTCATGAATAATATCTTCATTACAGATAAACCAGGTAGGATGAACACAAAGTTTTCTAACTTTACTCTGCACCATAGACTGTTGCTTAACACAGGACAAGTAAACAGACCATTCCATACAGGCAGGTTTAGAACAGACACTGCATGAGAATAAGATAATTACAAGTTACAAACAATACTAAAACATATTTACTTTACTTCCAGTATAATCAGTACTGTAATCTAGCACTGTTCTAATTCTGAATAAAAACCTTTGGAGTTCAATAGTCAGGAGTCATAAATGTAAGACTTTGAAGAGACTCAACATTTTCTCACTTCCTTACCTGTGCTGCCATGAGAGATAACTCCAACATCCCTGGATCGATGGTCGCCAGCCTGAGTGTGTGAATGAAACACACTTGTTTGGAAATGGAGCGTTGTGATGATAAGGAGAAAGAAAATAGAGTGGAAGCTTCTCCAAGAAGTGAACCGAGCTGCAGGGCTCCACCGGATGAGCACAGTTGTGGATGCGCTACATACAGACACGATGAATGAGTTTATTCACTCTGCACATCTCCCTCTACATTTCTCTCTCTCTCTCTCTCTCTCTCTCTCTCTTTCTATGTATAGATGTGTATGTTGCGGGGGGGGCAGGGGTAAAGTTGTACTTGGAGCATGCCTGAGAAACCACGCAGAATTATTGATGCTGGTGTGGCTTCAGCACATAAATTCGTTTTGACACTGCTAACGCCGTGTACATCTTCCTGCCATCACTTTCCTTTGGCTGAAATTCATAATCCCAATGGTGCTTGAATTATTCATCTGCATTTTCATTTACATTAAAATCATTTCTGCACATCACATTGTTTTTATATCTCTTTCAAAAATGTTCGCATTAATAACATTTAACTGCTGTGTAAAGCATGAATAAAATAATGATATAATTAATGATATAATCAGTGTCAAACGTTTTCATTTTAAGTCTCTATTGACAGTTTTTAGCTATTTTTGTTTTTATTACAGCCTTTAAAAATTTATTTTATGGTATTAAATTGTCAGCATTCGGTTTGTATTATTTTCATCATTTTGTCATTACATCATTTGTGAAGCACTTTGAACTGCAGTAACCTGTATGAAAGCTGCTACACCAATAAAACTGGACTGATTGAACAGCAGAAAATGTCAGTGAATGCATCACGTCCTGCAACTGCTTAACCTATAGTATCCATCTGGTATATTTTATATGATGGGTGAGGGGCACCTCATAATATACAGTATAAACTATATACATACATATATACAGAGATAATTATACAGTCACTGTTCCTTATCAAATGTTCAATTCATCTGTTTGTTCACATGGTAAAATCTTGGTTGCGGAAAATAGAATGAATTAAGTTTAGGCCTAAATGCATGAAGACCAGAACTCAGGTAGGGGTGGGGTCATGAATTCACTACCCACTGAACTTAGACGACTAATAACTCTATTTTCTTTGCTCATTTTCTTTTTTATTTCTATTCTATGTGTCTGGTGTTGTTTCTTTCTTGGTTCAAAAAGTGCTACACAAATAAAGTTTCTACATAAATTTGCTCTGAGATGAATCAGATTTAAGTGTTTCTGTGTGAGTATCAGCAGTCAGGCACGGCTGAGGCTCCTCTTTTTCCTTCTCATGTTGCTGCATTTAGCTTTTATTTAACTTCTCCACCTCATCCAAGCTGAAAATGTTTCTGTGATAGTTTCACCTCTTTTCAAATCACCCACATTTACACTAAAGACATCTTCCTGTATATACAAATGGGCTCAAAAGATTGTATGTTAAAATACCCTGCAGTGTTGCTCATATACAGTCAGGCACACAGTATTTGTTTATGTATGTATACAGTTTATGTTTGCACAGCTTATGTTTGGGCTTGAAATGAGGTTGTGTTATTGAATTTAATTTCAAAAGACAGATTCACCCTGAGCCGCTCATGTGTATCCAGTGTCACTGCACACCAAGCTGTTAACTGTAGTCCTCTATTGTACTCTCTGTGGCCTTGGGAACAATTACTACTGCATGAGGAAACCCCTTAAAATAGTCTCTGTTCTGGATGTGTGTGTGTGTGTGTGTGCTTGTGTGTATGCATGTGTACATGTGTGAGTGTGTGTGCTTACATGCGTGTGTGCTTTAAAAGTCAGTACAAAAAAGTGAATGTGTGTTTATGTGCCCTATATTTACATATGAGTGTGTGTGCATTTTACACAGGACAGCTTAAACACAATGAGCAGCTTTTTATGCACAGTCCATTCAAATAGAGATGGTCATTTGTCCTGAGGGCCACACGAGTCCAGCTGTCAGCAGAGACACAGATCCACAGTCCGTTTAATCAAAAGAGAACCAGAGAGGACAGATTAGCACTGATAGATGCAGGAAAGAGACATTTTGGGGATTTTTCTTTTTTTTTTACTCGATTTGTAAATGAATGGGGTTTAGTTGTGTTATACAGGAGTAGTGTCTGACTGAGATGAATCTACAGGCAGTGTTTCTCTGTCTCCTGTTATTGTGTACCAGTCTTTACAACACATCCACTCTCCATCTGTCTACAACAGCTCTTTGGCACAGATAGAAAAAATAACACTTTTATGTCACTTTTTTAAAAACATGACTGTTACTTGCTCCCTGAAGGCCCTACACACACACAGACAAAGCTGAGTAACTTTCAAAGGCTGCTCTTTGCCTGTTTATACTGTGCACCCATTGTTTTGCTTGAATATATAACTATTCAGTTTTTTTTTTGTTTTTGTTTAAATATGCAGGATCAATAGTTTTTTTATTTGCTAAAATCATTCAATTATTTTCCCCAAACTCTGCTCAATTGTCCCCCATTTGAAAACCCAATTTTGTATGTTTTCATATGTTACAAATTGATTATTTTGATAAGATATAATAAAATAAGATATTTCTTTACCAGTCCCACAATGTTTTGAAAATTGCAGTTACAGCAGCAAAGACAAAAAAAACGTTGAATTAATAATCAATAAACGTGCAATACTTATAAATGCATGGACATACAAAAGATATGAACACATAAATGGAGTAGAAATGATATTTGCAGTGTAAACAGAATATGTACAGTGTGAAAAGATGTGCAGTGACACTGATCAATACAAGTTAACCTGTTCTGGAAAGAATTCCAAAAAGTTCGAGTACTACAAGTAAAAAAAAATACGTTGTTTAGATACTGAAATTAAAAAAAGTACAAATATTTACATCGAAGTAAAATTTTTGATACGAGAAGTCACGTGAGTAGAATGTGGAGGATTGAGGCAGCGTGAGTCCAGAAGGGGGCAGCACTGAGACATCAACTAGCCTGAACACCGAAAGAAGAAGCAGCAGAAGAAGAAGAAGAAGACAACGTTGACTTCCGTGTTAAATGTTATAGACGTCTGTGTGCTTCGTGTCGGTGGTGTCTGTGATTTGAGCCTCTTACACAGTCCTGATGGATCCCGCCGCAGCGCAGACTGGCTTCAGACAGCGTAAGTTACGTACGTGAGTCCATGGATCGAGTCCGATTTCACCGTGTGCGCACTTTGAGCCTGCTGCTGTTTCACGTGTTCAGCGGATAAAGCAGCTGGAACATGATGTTAGCTCGCTGCTTTTAGCCACAGATGTTAAAAACAAATCCAAAGAACACAAGCTTCATTCAAGTCCGCCTGCTGAAGGAAGATATTAGCAAATAAAAACTCAAGTGACAGCGTTAGCTTCCATTGAGATCATGAATCAGCTTTGAGCTAAAGCACCAATGCTAACTAACGAGCTAACGCATATAACGTTACACGGGCTGGGAGGATAACGGCAGCTTCTTGTACTTTGAACGACGTGTCTCCTGTCTGCAGGTTCTTGTTGTTTCAGAAATGTAAAATCCATTGAAGGCGATCTGTGGTGTAAAGTTAAGCTAGTTGTTTACTCGTGTTAGCTCCTGTTTACAAGCCTCCGTCATTATTTAGTTTGTTTTTTAATTAAATCCATAAGAACTGAGTTTTTATTTCAGTACTGAGGTTAAACTCAGTAGTACATTTGATTGACGTCACCTCTGCGTCCAGATGATCATCTATCATAAGTAGGCATCTAACAAGTGTGTAAACAATCAGAGGATTAAATGTGGTTTAACATATTACTTCTCCACAGCCACACACTCCTACTTATAATATTAATAATAGTGTGATTAGTGATTATGCAGCACTTTTCAAACCACTGTTACAAAGGGCTTCACACAACAGCAAATCAAGATAAGGGCAGTAATGAAATAAAATCAAGGAAGTCTTTTTGGTAGAAGTACTTAACCGGAGTGACTCTCTGGGGGAAGGACGTTCTAAAGTGCTTCAACAAGTACACATACAATAATTAAAATAAATAAACAAAGCATAGAATTAGGGAATGCTTTTCGTTAGTCATGCGTTTTATGAATGGACTTGAAAAATGGCACTGACTCTGCCTGCCAAATTACTTGTGTTGTTTTCATGCTTTCATAATAGAGTGGGATTGTGCAGGGAAATTATTTCCAAACTAAAAGTGTCTGTGGCTCTTGAGGATGATGTAATCTGCTCTTGTGATAAGTGTGTGATGAAGTGATTTACTCCTTCAGGGAACAGAGTTTAAGAGCGCACAGAAATGTTACTTTAGGCTTCGAAGACGTTACATCAAATACTTTAAGCTATATAAGCTTTATAATAGCAATGTGGGGACATAGGGAGTGTTTTATAAAACAGAAAAAAAAGATATGAGAAAAATTTCAACAACCTAAAATGGAGAGGGATGCTTGTATCTGCCTGCTTCATCATCCCTGCTCACTCTCTGCAGCCCAAACATTTCAAACGATTCAAGAGATAAAGATCTGCTCCTTTGTTTGACATTTCTCTTTCCTTTCTCTCATGATATCCAGAGCCTAATATGCGTCTGAGGAACATGGATGGGTCAGATGGTAGAGAGCTGTTTGAGGATACAAGTGGAGCTGGACTTGGACCACAGAGCGGCTACAGGTGAGAGCCCTGCCGGATGTGAAATCACTGAAGCTGCTTTTAGACATGCACTGAACTCCAGATAATCTTCTGACATTCTCCTGCCTTACCTTGTCATCTGATACATTTGTCAATCAAACAAATTGTGTCCAGCTCAAGACACTTTAAAGTCTTTTAAAAGAAATTGCAAACAATCTAATTTTTCTTCTGTTTCTCCCGCTGCAATATACATTACATTTACCTAAAAAGTTCCGATAAAATGTCACCATGTTTTTTCAGCTCAAGCTTTTTCTTTACACGTTGGCAGGAATCAGCAGGCCGGGCCACAGGCAGCAGGATTCCCAGGCCAGTCCCTTCTGTCAGACCCCATGTCTAACCTGGCCATGGCGTACGGCAGCTCGTTGGCATCTCAAGGGAGGGAAATGGTGGATAAGAATGTAAGACTGGCCTGCAATGTTATTTTGCTTAAAAAAATATTTTAACAAAAGCGTTCTGAATTGTAGCACATTCACATATGGATGAATAACTGTGTGCTTGTTTGTTTCAGCTGGACAGGTTCATCCCAATTTCTAAGCTGAAATACTACTTTGCTGTGGACACTGTGTATGTAGGGAAGAAGCTGGGCCTTCTAGTTTTCCCTTACATGCACGAGGTAAGTCTGCTTACATGTGCTCAATGTGTGTGAAAGACTATTTTAACGGGGGAAAATGTAGAAACCTGAGAAAAGCCGCAAGTGACTGATCGCTCTCCCAGGAATGACAGAAGTGTAAGAGAGGTTGTTTTTTTAGCCTAGAGATATACCCATCTGTCTATGTCCTAACATTTACTCACAAACCAGAGATATTTAGTGGAACTTTGAGATTCTTTAAATGAGGGGACTCGGGGGAGCAGACATCAAGAAGGAGTTTATCTTTCTTCTAAAAACGCATCTCTATTAAAAAGCTTTTATTGTATGACGTCTTTACTCTGATTGTTTGTGAATTGTATATTGTTTGGCGTAAAGCACTTTGTTACTTGTATTGAAAAGTGCTATACAAGTTATTAAGTTAATACTTTGAAAGTGAAGCTGCAGGTAAAATATTCAGGCCTTTAACTTGGAAATACTACATGCTTTCACCCTTGAGACTGAAGTGTGTGATCACGTGTTGTAGAACTGGGAGGTGAGCTACCAGCAGGACACTCCAGTGGCTCCACGCTTTGACGTGAACGCTCCTGATCTTTACATTCCTGCCATGGGCTTCATCACATACGTCCTGGTGGCCGGACTGGCCCTCGGCACACAGAACAAGTAGGCACACATCACATCCACGTCTTTTTTACCAAGAAAAGACATGATGCTTTATGATTATTTGATTCTTGATCTCTGCTCTGATATGTTGCTAATTTATGCACACCTCAGGTTTTCCCCGGAGCTGCTGGGAGTTCAGGCCAGCTCAGCGTTTGTGTGGTTGATCATGGAGGTGCTGGCAGTCTTGCTGTCCCTCTACCTTGTGACCATAAACACAGACCTCACAACCATAGACCTGCTGGCTTTCTCTGGCTACAAATATGTTGGGTATGGATCATCTCTCTGCGTTGGTGTTTAACTTTACATCAGACTCTCTCTGTTTGTATTATTTGCATTATTATGATTTGATTTGTTAATTTGTATTTCATTTTGCTCAGTTGCTTCTAATTGTCTCTTAAATGATGCTAAGCAATAATTTTTATAATTTTCTCAGTTAAAAAAAACTAAAGCTGTCTTTTTTAAATTTCTCTTTAGGATGATCGTAGGTGTAGTAGCAGGCCTGTTGTTTGGGAAGCCAGCATATTATCTCTCTCTACTGTGGTGCTGTGCTGCCATCTTTGTCTTTATGGTGAGTATAAGAGCTTTCATTGTTGATCTTAACTCACAGAATTCCTGTTTCCTGAGGATGCTTGGTCAGCCACATTTAGAAACACATGGTTACAATTCAGACTGATCATGATGGTTGACGCTTGCTCATTTGCTTGCTGGAATACATAATTTTTGTTTCCTTATTGACACATCGACACCTTCTCTCCACAGATCCGCACTCTGCGTCTGAAGCTGCTATCCGAGGCGGCGGCAGAGGGAAGGCTGGTGAGAGGAGCCCGGAATCAGCTGAGGATGTACCTCACCATGTCTATAGCGGCTGCGCAGCCCATCTTCATGTACTGGCTCACCTACCACCTCATCAGATAAAAGCTGGAACGCACACTTGTGCAGGAGATGAACTTGGCTAACCGAGTGCCACCTCACCCTCAAAGAATATAAAAAACACTCAAGAAGAAGAAGCTGGACTTGGATGAAACACACAACAGTTGTGTGGATATCCCTTCACTTCACACAAAGACTCACTCGATGTGAGCACGGAGCAGAACACGTGCTACAAGACGATTCGTAGACGATGTGAGGCTCTAATGCCTTTTCTCTCACAGCACAGCTTCATGTCTTTAGCTTTGCATCGTTATCTTGTCTTTTTTGATGTAACGTCTTCGAAGCCTTTTGTAGCAAGAGCAAGTGGCTTTAAGTTGCTTTTCTATACCTTGTAATTATTTGTAAATGTTTTTTAGGAATATTTAAGTGCATATGTTTGTGTATAGCAAAAGTATTACTGCTGATGTTGCTCTGGTCTGAAATCTCATCAGCAACGTTTCTGAGCCGACAGAAAGAAAAGCACACAAACCTCACACGCACACACACACACACACCGTCCATTTAAATGTAAACGAAGAGCTCAACTCCAGGTTTAAATGTGATCGAGTGGCTCCGCCTCCATGTTGGTGGCTTTGGAAACAAGGATTATCTCAGTGTCACCTCCTGTTTTATATGTTTCTCTGTTTTTTTTGTATGTGCTTTGATACATGTGAAAGCTTTGCTCCCTGAACTCTTGGATAGAAATATCAAGAGCCACAGTGACATTAATGTGTAGACGTCACAATGAGAATTTTTCATATCCTTTCTAAAAAGCAGAGTAAATAACTTCCCATTGGAAGTCAGATGGAATAAAGACAGGGAAGAGATGATCTGTGAAAAGTTGTTTTACTCTGCTTGAGATACTTGAAATATTTTAATGTCAGAAATGCACTTAGTGCTTTTAATGTGCTGGTGTCACTATGAAATGTGCTGTCCCTGCTTTAATTTATGTAGCAAGTGTTAAATCAAACCAGGTAGGATTTACATTCACTTCAGTTCTTTCAGGAAATATGGAAACGATGGGTAAATGCTTAAATGCTTCTCCATTAACTGAGGTGCCAATAAAAAAAAATTTAAAATGTGTTGTGAAGTGCTCATTGTAGTTGCAGCATCTCCTCAGGCTAATTTTGTACATGCAGAAAGTTATTTAAATGCATTTGTTATGTCTCATTGCTGAGGACTACCAGTGTCCCGAGGCATTATGTTTTCAGGTTGTCCCAGTCTGGTGAATACAATTTTTTAAAAGCTCCTTAGCGATTTTCTATGTATTTTGTACAAATGTTAACTTGGATTCAAAGATGAAGTGATAAGTTTGGTGTTCAAGGGTCAAAGGCTTTTGGTCTTGTGCAGCAGCTTGAGAGAATTTCTTCAAATTTAGTAAGAAGGTTCGGTTGGACTCAAGAATGAACTGATTATAAATGTGGTGCTGAAAGGTCAAGCTCAGTTACCTCCTGTTCTTGTAAACATGATACATCGTTAACGTCAGCAGATCATTTTATTAGGTCCGTTTGACTTGGTCTGACTGTGGCAGCTGAAGGCGCGAAGTAAACAATCGTCAGACGAGAACAACGACCGATCTCACAACATTTGCTTTTTTAATTGCAGATTAAAAATATGTTTAGGAAAACCCTGTGTATACCCCAAATAATAAAATGAACAAAGAAGTTGACTTAGAACTTTCTTTCAGGTTCAAATTAAAACTAGTTTAGTTTCCATGTGACGTCAGAATGAGATGAAAATCCTCTTTGGAGAGAAATAGTGAGAACTTTTTTCTTCTTTATAAATTAAAACATAAGAAATACAAGATAAGACACATTTTCACAGCTACTGTTGTAGCAATAGATTGTGTTTTGATGTGTGGGCCTGTGTATCATGCTCTAAAATAATATTTAAACATGAATCTAAAACGACAGTGAAGAACATTTATTGTTTGTTTATTAGGTAACAAATGACAAAAAAACATTTCCCGATGATATACCTGTCAGACACTTTCTTTCTTGTGTCTTAGTTTCCCGCTCTGCTTTTCTTATTTTTGTCCCTCTCTTTCCCTTTATTTCTCTTTCTCTCATCTTTGCTCCGTATTTCTTTCTCTCTGTCTTTATTTCTTTCCCTCCCTAAGTTTATATATAGTTATAGTGCAAGTGTCATCAACCATCACCAAGAGAACTAGGAAAAAGAAAATAATGCAGACGGGGTTTTAATAACTACTGATAATGATGCTACTAAATAACTCCACATTAACTCCTTTCTTAAAAATAATGTTCACCCCAAGTTTCAACACAGTTTAAGACACTAAAATAACACAGTGCAGTGACTAACTGAATGTAAGACACGTAGTTACTTCAGTGTATGGTTTTCTCCTTCTTACAGAAACCTCCTTTGTTATTAATGGCCTGAAGAAGCCTGGTCTTCATGGTCCTCTCCACCGGGTACCTCTGGTAGTTGGGCAGTAACAACAGATAGTAACAGGTGAGGGATTCTGGCAGATGGAGTTCGGTGCTGTTGGCCAAGACGGTGACTCTCATTATGATGCTCTTCATACCCTGGAAGGGTACGCGGTCACAGCCTGTGAGGAACACTGGCCACAGAGACATTAACGAGATGCTGGTTAAATCAATGAATCAATCAACCAACGGGAACAGCAAAAACATAATCATGATACTTACGAAGGAATTTTTTCTTCTCCTCCAGTGTCAGTTTCTCAAACACCTCCCAGAAGGTGATGATGGTTGGATGTCCGGCATGATACTCTCCTTCATAAACTGTGTTCTGTTTGTAAAAACAACAATCAAAACATATACACACATACACAACAAGGGTTCTTGATTTAAAGGTTAGAAACATGCACTTCATAACATAGTCGTCGTTATTTTTCTGTTATTGTGAGGTAATCTGTGTGAGATTTTAAAATCGCAGTGAGAAAATCCTGAACCAACTATCGCGATCAGACAGATCAGCAGCTGACTTACAAGTCTCGGATGAGTTTTCTAAAGTAGCACAATGTAAGTTTTACTAAACGACACTGCCCTCTGCAGCCTCACATGGTGATTCATTCTGTTAGACTCTGTAAAATAGATCCTATGTATTCTCAAGACTTCTCAAGACTAAATGTCGTCAAATGGTTTTCAACAGACCTGCTTGAACACCTGCCAGTCGTAGTCTTCTTGGCCCATCATCACCGCCTGTAGCTCCTCCGGCTGGAAGAAGTCCACCACATCCCTGTCACACACTTTGAAAAACCCTCTCTTGAACTCTTCAAACACGCCCTCCACCGACTTGTTGAAGGCGTAGTTGAGGAAGGCATCAATGAACTCTTTCCTTTGAATAGAGAGAAATGAGAAAGTACGACTTCAGCCAGCTGTCTACGTGGGGCTGTCACTTTTTTTTTAAATTGAATATTGTGCGTGGGAGTTTCATATTCGAAATTGTACTGCCCACTGAATTCTTAACTGAGCCTTTTTTTCTCATTTTACAACAAATTCATGTGATCATTTTATCACAATACAGTCCTGTTATATACTTACTTTTATCAGAAAGTAATTCCAAAAGACAGTAAATCTTTACATGAAATATCCCACTCATAGTGTAGTTTATAATACCCTGTGGGTTTTTTTAAGGCAACAGACTTTCCCATTGCCAGCAGAGGAGTTTACCTTTCTGTTTTATTTTTAACCAGTGCGTCATGTCATGAGTGAACGCCACAAGATGCTCTAGGTGAGAGATCTCTCACCTTATTGTGTTGCATCTTGCATGATATGAAAAAGAAATTGCTGTAGCACATTTTTCCCAGTACACCAATGTTCATGGCTACAAATCCCCAGAAGTTCAAAATGCCACGCCAAAAAATGTGCAGCGTCAGTGTCTACACTTCCAAAACATTAAAGAAATTAGTGTGTTCACTAATTGTGTGTCATGTTTCCATCAGCTGATAAAAATCTTTTTGTCCAATTGTATTTATGACCATTACAGACAAAAGCCAGATGTTTGAGGGGGGGTTTTGACCAGTGGAAATGTGGCTTAACTGGTCTGAAAGCATGCACCCATTTCATTTGTTTAACCTCTAGATGGCAGCAAAATCAAGTTATTTTGTGAATGGATATTGTTGCTTGTCAACATCAGCTTTGCTTTAAATACTTAACAGTTGTGAAGCCGACCCAATTGTGAGTGTTGTGTAGCTGGTTCTGTATTAGCACACCTGTTTGAGCTTGTGACAGGTTTTCCAGCTTCTCTCGGATCAAGCTCAACTTGCTCACCCTCCCAGGCCACCTGTATAAAAAGAAATCATATTTACACTGGAATATTGCAGAAATAGGTTTAGGCAGCAGAGTATCAGTGTGATTAACCAAACCTACATTGAAGGTAATGTCCATTTCTTTGACTTTATCTGGAGTGTAGTCCATCATGCAACGCCAAGACCTGCAGACAATGAAATATGATCATGAGTAAAATCAAGATTGTACAGTCACACAGAATGTCATGGTGTTTAAAGTATTATTTTAAGTCTACTTGGGGTTCCAGTTTAACAACAGCTCTGGTTCCAGAAGTGAATTTCCCATTTCTGTTTGAAGCCAGGCCGAACAGCTACGAGATGAATCATGAACATAAAACATTTGATTTGGAGCAAAACAATATTGGAAAACAGAAAAAAGAGGCAATGTACATAATTATTTTAAGAGTGGAGGAATTACAGATTACAGATCCCAAAAAACATTGCACATTATCCCTTTTCAAAGACTTCCAGCACCTCTTGAATTTAACCGTTATTTATATCGTGATCCATTTCCATTGCATAAGTGAGCTCCACCAATCAGGGACGTAGCTACTACACCTGAGGATTCTGGGTAGTGCAGTATTTTTCCTTGACATTGCAAATAAAACAAGTTTTTCTTAAAATGCAGTTTATATATAACATAATTTACAATACAATCTCATAGGTTGTGGTGAGTCTACCTTGGATAGTTAAAATATTATGACTGACAATCAACATCTTTATTCAAAACAATGTTGCTGTTAAGCTCAATAAGATTTGTGCATTTTAAAAACTGTCTTACTTTGCCATGACAGGGTCGAACTCCTCCATATCATCCAATGAGGGTTTGACCCTGAGCAGCTTCTTGAAGAGAACCAGTGGGAAGGGCAGGTGGACAATGTTGTGGTTGTAAAGAGCCATGCCACACAAAACCCCGAACCGGAAGTAACTCTTCACCTCCACCTTGGGCTGTTTGGTTCGTGAATCAAAAAAGAAAACAATGACATGCTTTGGTAAGATTTGATAACCGTTTACAGAAGACAAATCATACAAATACCAGCTGAACTGTCTTTGGCCTACACGATTTTTCACTTAAATGAAATGCTCTTACTCTGGGAGGGAACCACATCAGAGTCTTGCTGTCATTGTACATGAACATCTCAGACTCAGGAGCGATGAGCTCATCAAACACGTGGAGGAAGAAGTCCCTCTTGTTGACCATCTTCACCTTTCTCTCATCCACAAACTGCACCTAGGGAGGAGAGCGTTTTTAAATGACCCACAGAACACATACCCAATCAGCTCTAAGGACAAATATCCACGCATGGCTTATAGCTCATGGTATTGTGAAGGGACTTAATCAAATAGACACTTCCAAATTTATGACAATTAAATCTAGCCATTCACCTTCAAACAATCCTCTAGTTATTACACCAAATTCTAAAACTTTTGTGAGTCCCACAGGTTTGTAAACTTTAGAGAGAATATAAAGAGGGTCCACACTTCACTTCCTCCCACTATCCAGAAATGAAGCCAAAATATCTGCACAGTAGTGATTGAAGCCGCTGTAGCCAGGTCCCACCGGGACACGCACTTACCAATCGTGAGCAGGTCTCAGCTGTTAATAATGACATCCCACCTCGTTTTTACATAATCAAATAACTTAATAACTTAAATAAATAACTTACTTGATCAGTGTGATGAGAACTACCTAAACTTACAGAAATCATCTTTGAGAAAAAAATGTAAGTGCACTTTTTAGTTTGGTCCATGTCCCATCCACTAACACGGAGAAGGCAGGGCTTATGACCTGTGCTGCAGCCAGCCACCAGGTGATTTAGATGCTTTCGCTTCACTTTTAGGGAGCAGCCATGTCATCCATCAATAGATACAGTCTGTTGTGAACGTGCAAGGTTAAATTGCTGGAGCAGCCCTTTAACTACCCTGGAGTGATCTAGCGTCACTGGGAAAACTACCGGATTTATTTTCAGAGGACCAAAGCTTTTTGATCGTGTGTTTACCAAAAGCTCTCTTTTGAAGACGCAGTGGTCGGCCGCATCCAGATGTCTGAAGGTGTCTTCGACGAGGTGAGTTCGTCTCAGTGTCAGCTGGAAGGGTGGGGCCGGGGCAAAGTTTGGGGGATTTACCAAAGCATCTCCACTCACCTCCAAAGTCCAGTCAATTAAATGGTACGCTTTCTGTAAGCACAAAATCCTCCTTTATGAAGAAATCTCCACACAGATTTAAAGCAGTTTTATTAGAATTACACAGTATCTTTAACGATACAGTTGTATTACGCAGTGCTGTTGATATTGATCTTCAGTAAAATAATCTAGACTCTATTGTACCTTCATTACATGTGCATGGATGTTGAAGATCCCTGCCTTGCATTCCAGAGTCAACAAGAACGGGAAGCGGCAGAAAATGGCAGGTGGGTCATCTTCAACCTTTGAGAAAGTAATCAATCACTTATTAAGACATTATTTTAGCAGTTAGCACTACAACAGAAATCTAAAACTCTTGAGGGCACTGCAACATCACATTTACTGGACTGTATAATTTTACCTCCACCCTAGAAAATGTAAACCACAGAGTAAAGTCTTCGAGTGGCTGCACGTTGTCCCTGATTTCCTCCACATAAAATGTGCTCAGTGGGACTTTGTAGGAATTTCCAGCTCTGTTGGCCTGTAAACAAATTTTGTAATTAATTATAGAAGAAAGCATTGCAAGAATCAGATTTGTACCCGGTCAGGTGTCTTTGTCAAATTTTTTTGACAATTTTTTTTTCAAATGGTGTGTGTGGCACAGATAGAGAGAGAGAGAAAGAGAGGGAATATATGATATAAGTGGTTTCCACTGTATTAAAACGTTTTTCTTACTAATTAATTACAACTTCACTCTTATAAAATTACAGCATTATTCTCAAAATCTCAGAAGGTTATTTTCTTTAATATGAACACTCCATCCTTCCAGATCCTGAAGCAACTGGTGATAATGAAATTATCCTAAAAATATGACACTGACCTTGTAAAGTAGTTTGAGAACTTCCAGCAGGTATTTGATTCCCGGGTTGTGAGTTGTCAACAGGCGGTTTTTCAACATGAAGGCAAGGGCGTTTTTGAAGACCAGGATGTGTTTCATCAGGACAGAGGGTGTCACCGAAGACCACCAGCCTCCTGCCAAACAAAATAACACAGTAAATTCACACTGTACGATTTCCTCAAGAGAGCATTGTTGAACATTGAAATTCCAAACTAACTTATATTCTGGCAAACAAACAATGTATCTGTAGTTGTTTACTTAGAGCTGCCAGAGGCTTCTCTTTCAGTTTTCCAATGATGATGGCGAGATGCAGCGATCCCCTCATGACCATTGAGTCCTCTTGGAGAAGAGGGCACGTCAGCAGAATCAGCAGGATCTCTGGAGATTTAAGGGTCATCATCGATTCACCAAGCAAGTCCAAGAGGAGATCAAGTTTCATCTGTGAGAAACAAAAAAAGATAATACAGTGATGTTCACACACTGCATTTGTTTGTATTTGAACAACTCAGTCACAAGTACCAAATGCCTGTGGCCAAAGAGTCTTATGAGTAATGACTGCACATAACAGTGGAGGTTTATTTCTAAAGTCTAAGGCAGAAAACATAAACTGTGGTTGTTTGTCTCCACCAGTCAGTGCAGTTTATAAACTTTTTCTTCCAGACTCATGAGTTCACCGTGACCTTTGGCAACTGAATTCTAATCAGTTCATCTCTGAGTCACATCTGGTCAAAAAGTGATGACATTTTTTAAGGCAGACTTGAGATACCATGTTCAACTCTAAAAACACATTGGTTGATCTTTGACTCCCCAAATCTAATCAGGTAATCCACAAGTCTAAATCAGCATTTGGGCCAAATTTGAAAGGATTGTCTATCTTAAGATAAAACGTTCACAATGGAAAAACGTTTTGTGAGGTCACGGTGATCTTGAATGTTTGTGCCAGATGTAATTAAATTCCCTAGGTGTTCTTGTTATATCCCATTCCCAAGAACATGAGGTCACAGCCACATTGAACCCTGACCACCAAAATCTAATCAGTGCATCTTTGAGTCCAAGTGAACAAATGTGAAGGAATTCCCCAAAGGCATTCTTGAGATGTGTTCACCAGACCACATGCAGATGGATGGACAACCCAGTGTCTCAGGTCTGCTGCAAGCACAGATGCATGAAAATGATCTGAACCTGTGAAAATCATTCAAAGGAATTTCTTAACTGCTTGTTTGATCCATGGTATTTTCAGCAGCTGGTCAAAAACTCGGCTCGCAGCTTCCAGGTCCACAGTTAAAGCACCAGCCTCTAATGAAGGCCCACTGTTAACACAAGCAAATAATTAAAACAAAGAAATAAAAAATACCAAAAACCTTCCTATTGAGCCACTTCCTCCTATTGAGCCACTTCCTCCTATTGAGCCGCTTCCTCTAATTTAGCTGCCCCATGGTGGGCCGTGGCTGAGGGGGTATAGTGGTAGTCTTCCCACCAGACGATTGGCAGCTCAAATCCAAGCCCATGCAGAAGTGTCCTTTGTAAAGATGTTGAACCCCTAATGGTCCCTCATAGTTGTTGAATGCACAAAGTGTAAGTTGATTAAAAAAAAAAACATCAGCTGAATGACATGTAATGTGCTGCTTCCTCTAATTGAACCACTTCCTCCTATCAAGCAATTAAGGCTTGAACCAGCTCATCACAGCCATTTTATTGTTTTTATTCTTTGTTATAGAAACTTTGGATTAATATCTGGCCCAAGAATTCCCTTCTTATCTTGTCTTATCTGAAAAAAATAACAGAAGTCAGCCAATAAAAGAAAACTTACTTGGCTTTTGTGAAACTTGCAACAAGACTTGTACTTGTCAAAAATATTGACGATATTTCTCTGTTGCACAAAGAGAGAAAAGTATTGGATCAGTCCCAAAACATCAGTTTCTGAATATAAGGCTAATCTTGTATTTTTTGAAAATATTAGTGGGTTTTTTTTAAACTACCTCTTTGCCTCTTCATTGCCATCTGTCATTGACAGCCATGTTTGCAGCTTCATCTCATCGAGTCTTCCAGTTATCTCCCCCTTAATCTTTAAAAAAAGTGGATATACATTTTAAGACCGCCAGTTTAATAAACATGATCAAATAATTTAAACCTGAAATCAAACATAAAAACATTTGATGCACAGGAACATGAGATCAGTATTAATGTAGAATTTTCATTTATATTAGTATTATTTCTATGAAATTCAGATTACCTGTGCAGGTGAAGAGTAAGTAAAGTTCGTGTTCCACCCAGCTGATATTTTCAAGTCTGCTTAAAGAAATACATGATTATGATTTACGGAGTGACGCCTGTGAGCTAGTTCAGGCAGCCAACTCAAGCTGTGACATACATCATGTGACATACCTCACTCTCTACACTCATCAATAATACAAACCCACCCTATTAGGCACTCTATTTAGGCAGAGAAAATGTCCCATCACTCCCTTTGCTTGCCCCGCTGCTGCATCAGTATTGTTTGCTTCAGCCCCTCCACCACCCCAGCATCCACCTGTAGGCTCCGCTGGGGGGTTACAAGTATTTGCTCATCACTCCCTTCATAACTGTGTAATCCTAAACACAAACCTGTTTTACTGCTGCAATAAATATTTGAAAGCGAGTTGTCTGACTGAAATTTATTTATGTCACATATTTCTTCTAAATTTGCAAAAATTTCCCAAATTTATACAATAATTGAACTACAAAGCCATGTTACTACTACAGAGGAAATGAGGCGCAGGAGATATGATCAAAGACACATACTCCACACGGCCCTTATACATACCTGTGGGTATGGCTGCTGCACTGTCAGCGGTCCATGGAAGTTGAACCAGAGTGGGACTCAGATTGTTCTCTGCTTGCCCAGTCCCAGTTTGACCTTTGACCCCATTGCCAAAAGCCCACAGCTGACCAGACAAGCCCAACACCAGAGTGTGACTCCTGGGAAAGAAACCAGATGTATCATAAGTATTCTATAGAGGAATGGTAGATGACTAGTTATATATACTGACTATAATCATACTCATCATCATAATCATAATCATACATAATAATTGCATTACCCTAAAAATATGTGAAATGTGAAAATGCAGTTTCATTGTGCCAATAAGAACGCGACTCATTTTTACCGGCCACATTGGATCTGTGAAGCAGGTCCATTCAGACCGTCGACCAGTCTGGGTCCCACTTCATTGGCGGAGGAGCTGTGACCCAGCTGACCGTGGCGTCCCTCTCCAAAAGTGTAAACTCTACCATCCTAGGAATCACAGCATTGCATTGTTAAAAGAAGAGATGCCCAGTCATTGGGTTGGTCAATCAAGACAAGACATCGAGATGAGAAGCACACTGAAAAGATCAGTGAAGTTTCTACCTTTGTTAACACAGCGGAGTGAGCTTCTCCACAGCTCATGAAGGAGACACCCAGAGGTCTGAGCGCAGGCACCATACAGATGTTAAACCTGCCTGTTAGTCATTGAAAGAAATGGGCATTAAAAGGACAACATTTTTAGTTTAGATTGACTTATTGATTGATTTATAACTGCCTTAAGATAAAAAACATAATTAGGAGGTTACGCTTGCTATTGTGTTACCATTAAAAGGAAAGAATATTTTAAATAATCCAGAATGTCATTTTCTAGAAAAGATCTAGTGTAAGATTTTTTTTTTATTCTCTCATGAGGTCACAGTGACTTTAATTTAATCAGTTGATCTTTGAGTCCAGAGCAGAGGCATAAAACTCATCTACATTGTCTGCAGGTGGTAAGTGTATGTATTGACGTGTGAAATTCTCCAATATTATGGACAATCTGCAGTTAGGGTAAATGATTTGTACCTTTCTCATCCACCCTGTTGAGCCCCAGCTGGCCAGATTTATTGGCCCCACAGCAGTACACCAGGCCTGAGAGTGTGAGGAACAGGGTGTGGCTCTCTCCGGCTGCTATCTGGGTCACAGGTACGCCAGACAGAGCACACACCAGGACGGGCGTGTGCTGCGAGACCACCTCCTTCCCCAGACCTAGCTGACCATGTCTGTTCAAACCCCACGAGAAGACGTCTCCTCCTGGTAAGAGAGTGCAAAAAAAAAAAAACAGTCTGTAAATTTGCTCTGCAGTGTATTTATTTTTATATTCATTTATATTCATTTATTCCTTGCCATAAGTGAGTCAACCTCAAACAGTTCTACAATATACTGTCACTTTTTATTGATTGTGTGCCAAGCTTTTTTCAAACAGTCTATGGTGCAGAGTGATGTTAGAAAACTTTGTGTTCATACTACCTGGTTTATCTGCAATGAAGATTGTTTTCAAAAAACGAGTTTGCTTTGTTACTGTGTGTGTGTGTTGCAGTTATATATATTTATATATATATATATATATATATATATATATATATATATATATATATATATATATATAAATTTGAATGGTTTACTGAACTGCTGTTATTTTTTTCACGCGCTGCATGTCAGTTCTTTCAGAGGTCTGTTAAGCAACCAATAAAAAAATCTTCAGACCAGGGTTTCCAACTTTTAAAAATAAAAGCTCTGTAATTTAGCTCAATATAAACTATTGCAGCAAAAAACTGAAGTTGTGCTTTTACTTTATAGACAAAAGAGGAAGTGAAGGCCTTGCCAAGACTGAGATCGGCACTCGCAACTCCCTTGAATGTCTGTGTCAGTCCGATATCGTTCAATAAATGAATAAATAGTACTATAGTTTGAACACACAAAAAGGTAATTAGTGTGTTCAGTCTCTTACCTTTAGTCAACGCCATAGAGTGGAAGTTTCCACAGGCAACCTGAATCACTTGTATCCGCAGAGGTATGGGCACCAGACTGAAATAATATGAGACAGTTGAAAATGGAAAACAGCTTTGCTTTCATCACCCACCATCATGGCTTCAATGGTAGTATGCATAATAATTCACATATCACAGGGACTAAATTGCCTTGGTCTGATGTGGGTTGGCTGTGGATTCAACAACATCCCCAGTTGTCCATTCTCTGCAGCCCCCCAGGAGAAAACGTCTCCAGACGCACACAGAGCCAGACAGTGCTCCTGACCACATGCCATCATCACCACATTGCCAAGCCCCTCCAAACGACCTGACACAGGATGATAGACAAGAGAAAAAACACCCTAGAAAGTTAACTTGGGAAAAGAAAATAACTTTTTAACACAATCAATTCAGTCTGGTGTTATCAATGTAAAAACCTGCTGTTCAAAAATTGTGATAAGCTACAACAAAGAGACAACATTTACCGCAAAGACTTGATAGGAGTCCGACTGGCAAATACAAAACTTCAGCATGGTCTAACTAGAAATCACAAACATCGGTTGTTTGTCTCAAACAACAGGACAGTTTCTGTCAACACACATTTTTTTCCAGACTCGTGAAGTCACCATGACCTTTGACCACCCAAATCGAATCTGTTAATCTGAGTCTAAATTAATATTTGTGTGGAATCTCTTTAGGTGTTCACAAGGAAAACATTGTTTTTAAGAGGTCACAATGACCTTGACCTCAAAATTCTTATCATTTTTGATACCAGATATTATTTTCTACAGGTGTCTCTGATATGTCATGTTCACAGTCACCTTGAGCTTTGACCAAAATCTAATCAGTTCATTCTTGAATCCAACTAAATGTTGATATCAAATAGAGCTGGGATGTGTGGAAAGGAAGGTAGTTTACTCTATTTTGGAGAGATTTTATATTGGATTGTAAAAAGCAGATTAGCAGTTCAGACTGGGCTATATTTTTGTTGTGGAATAATTCCTTGCAGTGCATACTGAGTTTTTTTTCATATTTGTTTGTATTTAAGAGACGATGATTAAATAAATATAAATGACACAAGTTTTTTTAATTTTATTTTTGATAAATTCATCATTATAATAATCAGGTAGTAAAAAATAATTGTTCGATTAATTGAAAAAAGAATTGGTAGATTTATTGATAAAAAAGTTATCGATAGATGCAGCCCTATATAAAATTTGAAGAAATTCCCTCAAGGCGCTCTTGAGATGTCATGTTGACAGAAATGGGACAGACAAACCTACAGATAGAAGGACAACCCAATAACATAATGCCTCCGGCCTCTGGCTATCACTGGCGCAGAGGCATGGAAAACCTTTTGCTACTAGCTGGTGATTTACAATAAATTGGATACAGAACAATTTTGAGGTAATTGTAGTATTTTCTCTTATAATACACATCCAATAAATTCGTTCCTTCAACATCACTGAATAAACCAGTGTCCACAATGCTCTGCAGTTTATCAGACTAAACTAGACAATATATTCAAAACGTGAATGCAACACAGCCGAAATCTCCCACAAGAACTTGAACGCAGCACAAAACAAGGTGCAGCTTCTGGTTAAGTTTCGTTTTCTGGACTGAAGCGATGGAAACGAAACAGAGATTGATCCTCTGATAAGAAGTAAACAAACATTACTGCAGATAACTAGATAATAATCCTGCAAATCCCATTTTAACAGTAATTAACAAAGAAGAGAAAATATTTATGGCTTAATGTATATCATTGTATTATGGATGGGTGGATGGATAAAAAGATAGATAGATAGATAGATTACTATGTTACAGCAGCAAAGTATCATGCCACACTAAGCCAGAAGTAAAAGTATTGACAAAATAAAGGATAACAAAATAAAAACTATATATATCATTATCAAATTATCATCATTATCATATATCATTTAAGGCATTCCTATTCTTATGAATTATCATTATTATTATTGTTATTTTACCTAGTGTCCTTCCATCTGTGGGTGTACTTCGTCCCAGTTGTCCCCTTGAGTTGTGTCCACATGAGAAAACGCCTCCATCCCCTGACAGGAATAAAGTGAACTGGTCCCCGCAGCAGATGGAGGTAATATCCCGGGGGACGGTCCAGGACACCGGGCTGAGGGCCGTCTGTGGCCCGTACTGTCCACTGGAGCTGTCACCCCAACAGTACAGCTGCACCATGTCTGCTGCTGAAGCTCTGAGCTGAAGCTCTGAGGTGAAGCTCTGAAGTGAAGCTCTGAGGTGAAGCTCTGAAGTGTTGACTCTGATGTGAAGCTCTGAAGTGTTGACTCCTCTTTATACACAGTCTGTTGTTGGCTCTGCCCTGAGTCAATATATCTCACGCTGCCTTCGCGTACCGTCGGAGTTACCACAATCAAACTAGCAAATATTCAGCTAAACCACCAATTCTGCCAGTGCAACATATTCTATCTCTCTTTGTTAAACTTTAAATGTCAAACATGATTTTTAAGTTGTCGCTGGTTAAATTTGACCAAAAGGCAAAACAATGTGGTAAGTGGCCTTATTAACGAGCATAGCAGGAAACAGTGAAGGCAGCATAAGGGCAGCCGAACTTTCAGTATTCAAAACTGTGAAGTGAGGATGAAGTGTTTTTTAAAAGTTTTCACTTTTATGATATTTTATAATATAATTAGGAAAGATAGATGGGATTGTGTGTTTTAAATGATAAATGGATTCAATGAAATAGTATCTACATAATATTTAAAACACAGAAAATGGTAAATGGTCTGTATTCATGTTGCACTTTTCTGGTCTTGGTGACCACACACACATTCATACAGTGAATCTGTGTCCAGCACTTTCTCTGTACACACTCATAACCCTCAATTTGGGGTTCAGTATCTTGCCCAAGGACACTTAGGCATGCAGAATGAGGGTGAGTGGGATCGAACCACCAACCTTTTAGTTACTGGACAACCTGCTCTACCTCCTGAGTCCAATAAATCAAAGCCAAAAATTTCATTTTAAAATAAACTTTAAAAAAAAAATGTTTTGGCTGTAGAAAAGTAAAACTTAAGATTATAGAATGTGATGTACACATACAGAATGGTTTTGCATTTTAATACAAAAACACAGACATAACTTGGCATTTCGAGCAAATTACTTTATTTCAAATAAATGTGCCAGTCTTCTCTGTGGTAACAAAACATTATGATACAGAGTGCACAAGATGTGGTACAAGCTGACTGGCTGTTGGTTTTGGTTTCACTGAAATGAAAGTCCTATTTTTATTTTCTAGTGAAGGGTTTATCATCATCCTCATCAAAATGAAGACAAAGTGAAACTGCAACAATAATAGATAGAGATGTTGTATGGTTAGAAAACACTTTGTCATGTTCGGCCTAGAAGTGCAGGAAACATATGAGACTTCAAGCATCTTTACACCTCTGTGAGTATGACATCTCAGAAACTCACTGACGTAACTTCTTTATATTTGTAAAACATTCACTTAGATCCAAACTGAAACAACTGATTAGAGTTTTGTGGTCAAAGGTCACGGTCCCGAGACCTAATGTTCTTGTGAACATGATGGTAACAAAATCCTTTAGTGCCATGTGAACACATTATCTTCAGAACACATTGAAAAAAATTATTTCAAATTTGGCACAATTGTTCACGTAGACTCGCAGATTAAGTGAATTTGATTTGAGTGCTGAAAGGTCATTGGTAAAGGTAACAGTGGTGGTAATTCTAGTTCATTCCTGTAGTAATATAGTTTTTTTGTATTTGAACTGAAAGGAGACCTGCCCTGACTCAACATTAACTGATGCTTCAGTTTCTCTATAAATATTGCAATTATTCAGATGTGTTTAGTTTGTTGCAATACACACATTCAAACCCACAAGTCAGAGTTTCAGTCTCTGCTTTATGTCTCTTATGGGGGACACAAAAATATACATAAAATAATATCTAATATCTAATATGTATCACATCTGTTGCTTTTCACATTGTTTTCCGTGAAAATCTCATAATATTTTCAAAGCGCAATCATGGTCTATCAGTATATGAAAATATTACGGCCATATAACATTGGGGGTTGCCAGGGGTAACCAGCTGACTGGTGCTCTGTCAAAGGGGCACTGCTTCACCTCACCAGTTATATTTTCTCTGCACCTGAACAATTCCTCTTTGTCAAACAAGACGTCCGAAAAACAATACGCACCGACAGACCCGTCCTCAAAACCCACATACACACATTGCTGCCTACACACGACCAGAGTCGATGGATTCTTAGACAGACTCACACTCCCTACTCTTTCTCCATCTGCAAGTCGTACAACAGTGAGGACAGGCCTCACATGCAGTTCACAGACACAGGTTGTCTCCAGGCTGATGTAGGCGGCAAAATATCCACTTTCGTCCATGCAGACTTTAATGATGGGACCATCGGCTTTGAACGAGCACAGTCTGACCTGAGACAGGTCCAAGAGGTTAATGGTGTTATTATCAGTGGACAGCAGGGCATATCTACCATCGGAGGACATATGGATGTCTTGTGGCTGACACTGAAATGTGTATGGCAGCTGAAAGTGCCTGCACACGGTCTGGTCTGCTACCTTCCATGTGTACACTGCCCCTGAGGCAGCGATCACCACCACCAAGTCTGGGTGCTCTGAGAGTGTCTGGAAAGCAACGACATGGTCTGAGCTTTCCACACACGAGAAGCGCTTACTGATGGAGCCTGACCACAGACTAGCAGCCAACAGGTCACCGTGGCGATGTCCGATGAGGAAGGTGCTCTCAGAAGACACCTTGGCGTTGGATAGGTACAGATGTATGCTGCACACAACTCTCCCATTTGCCAGCTTCCACACTTGAGACAACCCTTGCTTGGAAATACTCACCCCAAACTTATTATTAGGGGTGATCATGATATCTGTGGCTCTGCTTCCATTAATACGCAGGATGTTCTGCCCTGTTTCTGTCTTCCAAATGTAAATCTCCCCTGCTGAGAGTGTCACAAGATGAATGTTATCTGCAGAAAGACACAGTTTTTCCACAGGACCATCATGTAGAAAGTTGGCATCTGGGAAGCCCGTCTCTAAAGTCCATCTCCACACTGTCTCTGACCCGTCTGTAGTATAGAACCACTGCCCCGTTTCTTCAACCACCACTTCCATCACCCCACGCCCTAATATCAGAGCTGCACCTGCAGCATCTATCATCTCAGAGTCCCACACTGTCAGACAGCCGTCGTGAGTGACACAAATGACATCTGATGCTGTTTTGAGGAGCGCGTGGGGCTGCTTGTTTGCTTCTAAGGAGAGGACACACTCTCCCGAGCTGACCCTCCACACCAAGACGAGGACACAGGCGTCAAACAAAGCAAGGAAAAGGTGCCCACCCTGGGAGAGCATAGCCTGAGCGAAGGCTTTCCCTTTTGGAGCCAAGAACTGGTCCCACAGCTCCCAGTCGCATGCATCCCACAGTGTAACCTGGTGAGACTGACACACCAACAACATGTCAATTTCATCAGAGTGATCTGTATTGAGGACATCATTCGATTTACCGCCAGTAAATCTTTTTTTTATGAGTCTGGGTGGTCGAGTTTTGCTCCCCACATCCCATAAAGTTACGTTCCCCGTCATGTCAACACATGCCATTTCCCTCTCATCTTCACTAATGATTATCTCTGTAACCGCTCTGGGGTTTGAGTTTGAGCTGCTGCTGAGTAAACCGCCAGAGACTGTGTCAAATATGGAGACTGTCCCGTCCTCCAGCCCGCAGAACACATGCAAGCCATTAGATGAGCAAACCAAATGGGTCACAGAGCTCTGACACTGGAAACGAGTCACGCTATCACTGGAAACGTTAAAGACACTCACAAAACTCTCACCTCTCCACCACATGATTATCTGTTTCTGACATGAAACAAACCCCTCGACTTCCTTTACTGTTTGTTGGCTTGAATTTGGCTCAACCTCGGTTTTCAAAGTGTCTTTCACCTCCAGAAACATTTCAGGGCCTGTCACATCCCACAAGAAATGTTTGTTGCATCTTGTGGAAAACAGCATGAATCGACCACTGCTCTTCACTCCTGCGAACTCCAGCTCCTTCTGCTCGCAGCTCAGTGACACCTTCACCACATCACACCCAGAGCCTTTCCAAATCCAAGCAGAGCCATCGCCTGTGATCTCTGCCACAATCCCACACTCTGTCACAGCTGCTTCCACCACAGAAACACACTCGATTTTGGTATCACACTTCAAACACTGAATGGGGGGGACAGAGGAAGGAGTAGGACAAATCAGTACACCTAACCCACTTCCTCTTTCTCTCCTCTCCCGTCTGATCTCCCTGACGTAACCTTGGAGTTCAGGAATGAGCTCCAGGTAAGGGAGGAGGCTTGTTTCCATCACCACAGGCAGCTGCAGAGGTACAGACTTCAGTAAGCAAGCAGAAGACTTCAGCGTTCCAGCGAGGAGTCGTCTTTCTCTGAACACAATCTGTGATTTGCTATCTTCCAACATGGCTACCAGTTCTCCTAGAAGACCTGCTTGAACCATAGCCTGGTGGAACTGCAATGACATTAATAAACCACACTCCAACTCCTCCCATCTGCCGCTTTGTTGCAAATGATATGGCAACTCTACAATTCTTCTCAAATCCACCTGAGGGGTTTTGGATGAACAAGTGAAGACAAACGGCTGCCTGTCAATGTTCATTTTCATCTCAGCTTTGTTTGGTCCACATGGGCCGCTGAAATAATCTGCCATCTCTGAGTGAATCTCCTTCCTCGCCTCCTGAGTGCTCAGATACCTCTTAGCCACCACCAGCTTAAAATGTCTGCTCACCCACAACAAAACATGCAACCTTGCAGACGTCCTCCTAATGAGAAACCTCCTCAGATCCAACAGAAGTCTCTCCACGTCTATTTGTGGGACGCTCACGCTGGAGGAGCAGCTCTGGCCCTGCCAGACATATTCAGAGTGCACCTCATTGTACCCGGACAGGAGGTCGGCAAGCTCGACCTCGGCGAGCCCGGTCCTCGAGAGGGTGAGGTAGGAGAGTGCACGAGCCACAACAGAGAAGCCATGTTTCTTCTCAAGGTGATGCAGGAATGCAGAGATGGATGCGTGGATGCCGTCGGGGAGAGATGATGACGTCACATCTGAATCTGGTGATGGGAAAAGGAGAGACAATAAAAGTAATGTAATATTTTAATAATATATTGTATCTAATGATAGTCATTAGTTTTTCATATTTCATAAATCCAGAGGTGTGGAAAGTACAAAAAATAAACTAAAATACTCCAGTAAAAGTAAAGGTACCACATCAACTTTTCTACTTGAGTAAGTAAGGAAGTACTTGATTTCAAACACACTTTAAGTATTAACAGTAAAAGTACTTTTTGGTGTTTCTTCACTGGTGGTACTGATGCTGCATGTTACCTGAGTAGACCACTTCCCTTCTCATTAATTGCAGCACACTCATAAATATCAGTCCCTGATAAACATCTCTGATTATGATTATTCTCAAAGAAATCAAGGACAATTTCGAAAACATTGTATCACACTTTGTTAGAGAAAGAGAAAAAGGTTTTCTAAACCTGCCCCCTAATCCAGATCTGTGCTTCCATTACCAATACTTTTACTAATACTGCTAAATACAGACACATGCAGGAAACCTGACCTCCTTGGTTAGGAAATAATTTTCAAAAGAAAGACAGACTATATATTGATGACCCATTTTTTTAAAGATTTGTATCTTCAGTGGGGAGGAATGGGCTTCTGGACACGTGCTCGAGACATGTTAGGGAGGCTGGATATGATTGATGTTGTTGCTTTAGGTCTTTTCATGAGTTTTGATCTTATAAAATAAATAATAAAATAATAAATAACTATTCTCTTTTTTGTGTATTTGTTTACTGTCATACCGGAGTACCATAGCGAGGTATGTACATGCAGGAGACGAGCATAGAGAGTCCGACAACAGGAGCTCAGCGCCTGGTTCACCAAAGCCTGTTGTCCTGATGTTATCTTCCTTCCTGATCTGCTCAGCAGCGACGCCAACAACTTCACGCACTCTTTCCTGTCCGCCGATCCCAACCGTACACAAATGTATCCCGACTCCTTCTCACTGCCCTCTTGGTAACGTAGTTTAATGGCCTGTAAGAGATGTGTTCGGTTGGAGGAGACTGTGAGAATCAGTTTGACTCTAGGAGGGAGGGGAGACGGGATGCTCTCAATGATCTGAAGACAAACTAATTTGTTTTCAATTTGATCAAGGCCACTGAGGTTTAGAAGCAGAGGCTGTCTGGGAGAAGGCAGACGGGACAGGAGGGAGGAGAGACGTTGTTTAAGCTCAGACACCCTGATGTCAGGTTTTATGATGCCGGGACACGTTCCTCTGGGAGCTGAGCTTTGTTTGGTACCAAGGTTTAGGTTAAAGTCAGAGGCATGCTCGCTGGTGGGGGGTTCACACTGGGAATTCAGAGTTGCTGCTGGGCCACAGTTGGGGTCTGTGGTGGTACCAAGGTGGATGCTGGGACCCTTTTTAGAGGAAGAGTCACTGTGGTATCTGTTTGCTATTTGATAACACAGACTGGACAACAGGTGTGTGGGGGAAAGCATCTGCTGCAGGTTGTAAAAATAAGTGATGACCACAGGATCGCTGTGTGGAAGCCATGACCTCATCTGTAGAGAGAGACAGAGACAGAGAGAGACTTGTCTTCATGTAATTAAGACCATACGGTACAGACTCCTGTAGCAATGACTCACAATGTGAATCTCTGTTATTATGTTTGTTTACACCTGATTTCTTTGCTAATTAGTGGCTATTTTCTCTTAATGCAGCTAATTATAGATACTAATTACATTTTAATCTCTATTAAAATCATCTGGAGTAGAGCTGGAAATTCCAGGTGATTATTGTGATAAACAATTAATACAACAATTATTTGCCCAATTATTTAGCTGCTGCAGCGGATACTGTTAATAAGTTGCTAATACTTTTTCTGCCACTAAATTAATATGATTTATCAAATAATAATTTTATTCTTAAGTGCTTCAAGGCTGGACAAGAAATGCCTTATTCCATTAAACAGTAGATTACATTTTTTAAGTGAAATGGAAGAAGAAAATTGGTGAATGTTCGTCTCACTTAATAATAGCTCTGTTTTGTAGCTTAATTTTATTAACCGACTTCCTGAAATGGAAACTATATAAAACAAAAAGACAATGTCAGTTCAATAGAACTGAGTTAAACATTTCACTCACTTGTTGAGCACTGTGTGCCAGCAGCACTGTCTTCCCTGTGCATGGCCCTCCTAACACCACTAGTGGGCACTGTTGGTCACTCTGCTTCACATAAGCTCTGATCTACAACCACAGAAAGTAAACATCAGTGATGCTGTGGTGCTGAGAAAATGTTAGAATTACATTTTGATAATACAAAAATCAGAAATCATAAAATAAAATAAAGCAACTGAACTGTAAATCACTGAATATTACAGTTAAACTGAGCACTACTACTTGTTCTTAATCTCCCTCAGTTATCAATCCTTCACCCTGCAGAGCAGTGGGGACCATACAAAAACAAACCCCTTCATCCTCACCTCCTCCTCCTCCGGTCGAACAACGTCATAAAATCGTGACAGGGAGTCACACAGCTGCTCCTGCTCGGCCCACTCTCGGGTCAGTGCGTCACCGAGCTGCGTCTGGTTGCAGGTTTCTGACGTGTTCAAGCTGTCAATCAACTCCATGAGGTCAGAGCACGCCTGCCGGCACAGAGACTCGGTGTAGCCCCGCCTCCTGGCAGATGTGTAACCATGGCGACGGTTACACTCTGTGGTGGTGGTGTAAACTAGAATCCAACAGGAAGCGATGAGGCCGGGGAGGAAGTTGTCACTGAGTTCTGAGAGTAAATGTTGGTCAGATGGTGTGAATCTTAGGTCTGAGGCAGCAGCCTGAGAAGACAGGAGATGGAAATAATTTGTGGTGCAGTGGTTAACCAAAGGTTTGGTGAACTGGAGACTGTAAATTGATAGTTGGCCCTGATTGGCTCCAGCCCCCCTGCAGCTCTAAAAGGATTTGATAGAGCTACTTCTACTTTACTACACAAACAGTTTGTAATAAATATCATAATATTATACAGATATGTGAGAGAAATGTGTGTATAAGTACATAAACAGTACATAAAGTACATAAGTACATAAACATAAGCTGTTTCTCTGTTAGGAACCTCTAATAAACTTTACTTAAAGATGCAGGATAATGTTACTAGAGGCATAATTCTCATGCCACATTTACTTGAAACAAGGTTTTTAGTTAATATAGACAATTTATTTCAAATAACTATAATTGAATGCACACAGCTTTTGACACACACTGTTACAGCCCCACTAGCTCTTTCTATACATACAAAAACAGTTTGTTCAGCTTTGACAAACTTTTATCTCCTTTCAAATACAAATTTTCATAACTAAGAACAAAAAAGATGAGTGGTAATAAATAAGTGAAGCAGAATTCTTTCTGAGTGCATGGAAGTGACTGTAATGACTCCAGTATAATGACTATGAGCCTCATTGATGTGACCTGAGTGAAAGCGAGGTGTGTTATGATATCATGAATCGGTGGTGCAGGGTAATTTAATGCTCATGAGAAAGTGATGGGAGATTTGACCTCTGACTGTGAATGTATCCGTCCTCGCTCTGTCTCTCGCTCAGCATTCACGACCTTGTTGACGTACACCAGGCAGCGCCCGACGGTGTCACGATGAGGACGCTCGTCCAGAGCAAATCGCAGGTCTGCTTCGAGGGCTGGAGAGAAGATGTTGAGTAAAACACACACACACACACACACACACACACACAGACACACACACACACACACACACACACACACACACCGTGTATATCTAACCTGATGTGTAGTATGCGTTGCCTCTCTCTGGGGTCATCAGATTATTGTGGACACACAGACTCACAGTCCTTTGAATTAGCTTCATCAGCTCGTCTTCTTTAGCCTTCATCATCCTCTGCTCTTCTTTATTAACTCCTGCCTGATTCACAAAAACAGTTTGATACTTTTAGAAAAAAAATCCACACTAATAGCTGTGGTGTCTCATTTTATAAAAGTAAAACCTGATAACACTGTCTCTAAAAGTAAAATCACACTGTCACCGAAATACAGTTATCTGACATTCAAAGTATAAACACAATATGACCTGACATCTCAAAATGTTTTATAAGTAAATAAAATACTTTTAGAGGGCTTTAATTTTGAAGAAGCATTTATTACCTCTACTGGTTTGTGGGTTTGTTTTTAAGCAAAGACTACTGGGCGGTCTACCACTAACCTTTGTGGAGCAATGCAAGAAAAAAAGTTTTTTCTTTTATTACTTTATTTCCCAGGGAATAACTTGTGGATCGTGATGTATTAAATCTGGTGCAGCTAATCCTAATTTATAAACATAAGTGAAGATGTGGGGTGGAGTACAGTGAGTCAACCCTGAATTAGTGTTGTTCATGCCTGAGGCCAGCAGGGGGCTCTGTGTGGTGCTCTCAGGCAGTAGGAGGGAGGGATGGTGTTCTCGTCCCTCTGGTAAAGTGTCTCCAGCCCACGGGTGCTGATGCCCCCCCGCTGGCTTTGCTGCAGCAGCAGTTGGAACTCTGACACCTCCACCTGGGCAGGAAGACCGGCTGCACCATACTGGTGACCTACCAGAGCCTACAGCACCGCCATGTGGACACAGAGGGAACATCAGGGTGTAAATGAATCTTTAAATGCAGATTAGTACAAATCTGCACTAGTGCAGTGCCTGTGTTTAAGCTCCTGAGCTACTTCAGAATTATTATTTGTCTTGAGTGAGTCCTCCTCAGTTCTACAATATACTGTCACTTTTCATTGTTTTGGTTGCAGATCTTTTTACAGATCCAGGTGTTCATCCTACCTGGTTTATTTGCAATGAAGAGTTTATAGTCTATGTTTTTCCATAAAATAAAACTGCACTTACTTTATTACTGTTCATGTCTGTGGCTTATATATAAGCTGTTCTACTATACACTCATTACATTATAACTGGTGCTTATTCATTTACCAGTAAAAAAGGTCCAGACGAGTTCTCTCTGCATTCTTTGATCAGCTGCTGCCTGGTGTTTTCATCTGGCCAGCGACTGCGATCACTGGACTCAAAGGGGTCTATCACCTGCACATGCAACCACACACACACACACACACACACACACACACACACATAGCTAGAAGAGTTGACTGATAATTCAGTTTATGAAAAGCACATAGTCAGGTGCAGTAACAATCACACTTTGGTAGCTCAGTGAGGTATCATGTTCCTCCATCTTTGTAATTACACATGCTGCTGAATGGAGAGAAGGTAAGTGAGCTGGCTGAACTGCCCTGAGGTGATCTGAAATACACACATGCATGAATGCAAACTAACAGAGTCACATTACAGCTGCTCACCTTTATATTCTCCTCCTTTTTTTGTTAAATTTAATCAGACGAAGGTAGCTGGAATTGAATGCTGTTTTACAGTGATGGCCTCTGGGGGTAGTGTTAAAAGATATAAGACACACACACACACACACACACTGCACAGCTCCTCTCTTTCATGTGCTGTCTCTGAAGATACGTTTTTGTGAATTATTTGAAATAATTTAAATTTTAAAATATATGCAAACCCTAAACAGAAATCAGAAACTGATAAGAAGCTGATATTAACTTCACGTGATACAAATATATACTTTAGATTTTACTCCAGTGAGAGAAAATATGCTAAAAGATTTTAATTAGACTTTCAGTTTATCGGCTAAATAAAATAAAATAATATAACTTCATGTGAATAATTTATTACAGAGTTTCGTCCACTGGGCCACACCTGAATGCTCCTCTGAGTTTTAAAGGCCTTTCATAGTAAGTGAGTGTGCTTGTGTGTGTGTCGATGTACTCACACTGAAGTCCAGTCCCCATGTGTGTCTGCAGTGCTCTCTAAGTTTGGGGAAAACGCTTTCTCTCAGAGCTCTGCGCTCTACGACGCTGTCTACACAGAGAATTAACACAAACAGGAAATGTCTCACAAAAATATCTGAGAAACAACCACAAAACATAAACATGTACGTCTACTCACCCTCAGGGTTGGAGCACAGATAGAGTTTCACACAGGACGGGCGGCAGGTGGAATCCATTTGTTTCCCTCTGGAGCACAAGACAGATGATGAGCTATAACTACAAACTTACAGCACAAAGAAAATCAGCATCAGCAGGTTTTCATGGATCCAAATGAATAGTTCCTAGTCGCTGCTTCTGCTCTGCATTGTCGTGTATCTTTTCCCTCCTGCTCCACTCGGGAAATCCTCGTTGATTTCATGTCACCATGATCACACCCACTTCTAGAGACTGTGAAACACACACACTCTTCAGAAACACAAATTATAAGTTGTGTATGTAACACTCACATTTCTAGGAAAGGTGCATAGAAACACACAAATCCACACATACAACTTTTGAATCACACACTGAATGAGCTCAAAAAACAGCAAAAACACACTTTTCCATATTTTTTTATTAATTAACATTTGTACACAATAAATACAAACTTTGTTTTTTTGTACAGCCAATAATAATAATATGCAGAAAGACGTTTGCATCTTTTCTCATTATTGTCACCATGGCAACAGTCTGTGAAGAGGGAGAAGGCCAGTTGTTCCACCACATCGTGAATAACTGCAGTGTTAGAGCTGCTGCAAATCCCAGGATGAAAAATATAGAATTATACAATACATTAAAAAAACAACAGGCTCATACCAAATAAGTAAACACTGTAGTGAAGCAAAGGGTCTGTTAAAAAGGGAAAATAATCATGTTCAACAAGCAAAAGCAAGTTTTATACTTGATAGATTGACTGATTTTAACCCTAGTGTGTGAGTTCTGTGGGACCCTGAAGTAAACCATAAACTTCAAAACAAGTTTGAAAACCAGTATAAATAAGATCTCAGAGAGATCGAGGAGAGACTGTTGCTCAGGTCGCCCTGACCACACGCTTACAAGTCAAAGCTCTAGTTCCCAACAGCAGAGGAGCAGGGGTATGGATCTAAACTTCAACTAACTCCAGATTAAAATAACAATAATGCCTAACTTTGTTCAGTGCAGATGCTACACAAACATGTCTTGTATGGAAAACGAAGCAAAAAACCAAAGAGTGTTTTTAGTATTTTGACCTTTTTCTTACATCTCTTTTTAATATGACCATTCACCTTCACTTTTCAAACCAGTCAATTTAAATTCTGAAGCTGTGTCCCAATGTCCATAATAATACTATATAGTTACTTTATCGTAATTTAATATACTTTACAGTTGTGCAATAATTGAGTATGTACTGTGAAACTGCAGGTTGGAGCAGGACTGATAAATATCACTAAACAGAAAGCAACACAACTCAAAAAATTATATTATATTCTTGATATTTTCCAAATATCAAGAATGTCTTTTGTTTTTTAGTTAATGGAGCTCCACAATTTCCTGTGTGTGGGCAATGTGGGACAGTGGTGTGTGTTCATCACCAACACACTCAAGAAAAAAGAAAATGTAGCATCCAACCAGACATGTCTGTTTATTTCCAATGTCTCCAGTGTGAAATCAAACCCTGCTCAAAATAAATATGTAGAAAAGGAACTGGGCAAAATCTTCAGAGTCGAACACAGATCTGATCAAAATTTCTCCTCTCTCCTATCAACAATTACACACGCAAACAGTCCGGCCAATCTCAAGACCCAAAAAGAAATACACATTTTCTCCATATTTTCATTCAAAAACATCCCTTACTGTAATTTTTTTGTTTGTTGTTTATAAATTAAGAAAAACACCAATTTACATTGTCCACAATTATCTCTCAATCCCTTTAGAAGAGCAGAGAGTTAAAAATCAAAGTATCAGTCACACTGAAACAAAGAGGATCCACTGCAGCATTGGACTGAAAAGAACGACTCTAACCATCTGTATTTGTAACGACAGTTATTCTTCAGTCATTTCTAAGTGTCCTGCTGCTACGTGGAGGAACTGCTACTCTCCAGGGAAGGTACAAATAAATAAAAGTGCTACACTGGAGTTTAAAAGGCTTGACAGGTATTTAAGGGGGAAGATTTACTTTGAGTTAAAAAAAAAAAAACAGCATAACTCAGCTTTGAATGTCATTTGCTACTTCAGTATGATGTACTCTTTCTATACATCTCTTTTTCTTTTCTGTTTCTACCAAGTTTAAAAAAAGTTGAAATGTAAGACACCAGGAAAAGATAAGGGTGATGTTAAATTGGAAACTTTAAAGGCTCGTTTGTTTTCATGGATGTTTTCTCTGCTCCATTAAAAAGCCAGACTCCCATAGCGATGTGAAGGAGATGCTTAGCAACAGAGAAAAGTAATACCTGCGAATGTAATGCATGTCATCTAAAAAAAAGGATATATGTTACAGGTGAATAAAATCTATGATCCGTCGGGATAAAAGTCATACAGTTCATTATGTGATTATTAAAATCTCCTGACCCCCAAAATATTTTGGTGTATGTATCATCTCAAATAAAACTTTTTTCTGTCACCACATAGTGAATACCAACAATTTCAGTGCCTTTGAAAGCACCACTCTCCTCCTCCTCCTGAACCATAGACTATATAAAGATGGACGACATGACGGTTCCCAAAAGTGAAGCCAGAGTGCCTTGATCGCCACCTGGTGGCTGACTGCAGTATAACCCCACCTTCTCCATGTTAGTAGATGTGACATGAGCCAAATTATAAAAGTCAAAGTGTACATCAAATAAGATTTTCTCAAAGATAATTTCTGTCATCTGTAGTTTTAATTAGTTGCTCGATGCTCTGAAATACTAGATGAAACATCATGATTGACAGCTGAGACTGACTCACGATTGGTCTAGCATGTGTATCGGCGGGACTTTGCTGCCATGGCTCCATCCCCCAATCGCTAAAGACTCTAGCTCCAAAAGATGGCAGCGTTAATATTCAAGATATTTGGCTTCATTTCTGGACAGTTGAGGAAGTGGAGATGTGTCGTCCATCTTTATACAGTCGATGTCCTTAACCAATCAGTGATACAACCACAGAGCAGGTCACAGAATGATAGAAAGATATAGCAACATGTGTGTAATACCATGTATTCATGTGTGTATATGATAGCTACTGATCCACACTGACTGCCGATGGACAGAACAGACATTTGAGAGAAGAGGGAGCGAAAAGAAGGGAGAATGGAGGAAAGGTGGAGTTAAGAGCAGAAGGGAGGATCCAGCCTCCTTTTACTCCTTTTGTCCTTCCTGTCCTCCCCTCTCTCCTTTCATCCCTCCTTCATACTGTATTTACAATGCCCTCAGTATAAGACAAGAATAAAACTTCCACTACATATCAGACATGGCCGTCGACTCAGCAGAGTTAGTCTATATGAAACGCTGTGCATAACATTCCTATGACAACAGTAATGTACTGTACTAATACACATTGAGTACGTATGATGATAAGGACTATATATGGTAAGCGAAGGGCTGGGGAGGGGGACCCTGTGTCCACACACCCAGTTTCTCTGTCCATTTGCTTCAACCCTCACAACACTCCAAAACATGACCAACAAGTTTTGACCCACTCCCTTCCTTCAAGCTAAAAGTCTACGGAGCCCTAACACTCAGACACAAAAGGTTGTAGAAAGTTATCAGATATGCCAAAAAATGTAATATGTTTAAAAGTACTTTTTTAAATCAGGATAGAAATGTGAAAGCCTCTATTGTACTTTAATATTCCATTTACTTTTATTTACACTAATATTTTGGTATTGGCACATATTTAGTTCAATCATGTATATTATTTTTCAAACACTAATTGCCATTTGGAAATGTTCTCGTATATGTACTTGTAAGAGCAGTTTAGTTTTGGGCAGTTAACTAAACTGAACACACTTATTAGCTAATTATAGCCACTATTCTGAAGCTAACTTCATAAGGTAGATATGTTTTGAGTTCAATTTGTTTCACATTATGAGAAAAGAGACATTAAAGCTGTCACATAAAGGATTATGTCCATCCTTTATCACTTCCCTTATTACACAGGAGAGCATAGTAAAGAGACATTTGGTTACACACATTGATTGGTAAGTTAAACGAGCTCAGCACCAATATTCAGTTTGCCATCTTGCTGTTATCTGTCTTAGGTAAGTATTTATATTTCAATATATCTTACTGTGTAATGCTGTAGCTTTTTTAAATTTCCCTGAGGGAGTCTTCCCACAGTGATCAATAAAGTTCCATCTAATCTAATCTAATCTAATCTAGCTAAAGATGGTAAAACCAGATGTCTCTTTATTTCTCTAATGCCCAATACAGAATATGAATGATAAACATTTTATGCACTGACTATTGTAGTTTTATGAAGAGTATTAGCTTCACATAATTGGCAGGACAGGCATACTCAGTGTGTTTTCAGTGTGTTTGCCGCAAAGTCATCTCAAGTACTTCCAGTAAATTTTCCCAATTCTTATGTGTATGTGCATTAGGGCAATTAGAAATATTGTGAGGAAAAGGGAATGTTCTGTGAAGTTAACTGATAAATGATTAAATATGTGCAAAGACCAAAACAAAAATATAAACAATATAGAAAGTTTTAATTTATTGTTACTTGTTAATTGGTAGTACATTGAAATAAAATGTTTGACTTGCTCATTGAAAGTTTAATAAAAGTACAAAACTTTAAATATATATATATTAAACGTTGCTATTTAACAACCACTATCATTCATGTAACTAGTTTTATTTTTGATTTGTCTGATAACCCTTTACTATAATTAGTGAGTTTCAGGGCTCCAAAAACATTTGTAAAGCAGAGTGATCTGCCTGCTCAGAGAAACAAACTGCCTTATAATATCTTGAATAAGTTAAACAAGATAAAAGAAAACTTCCTCTTCCTCCTGTCGCTGTGCTCTGGTTTGAGGTGAGTTTGAGGTGAAGTTTTAAGGCAAGAATGGAGGAATGGGGGAGGGTGAGGAGCGATGCGGAGGCAGCTACTGCTGCACTTGATTAGAAATCTAATACGATTATTTAATTGAATACTCTGCCTTTATCTCTTCTCTCCTCCTTAAATGGAGGAGGAGGGAAAGGAAGATGTGGAGTGGCCGGAGGGGGTCGACTTTGTTCACTCCAGTTTACTTCACATCCCTTTATTTGAGCTCACTTCACTTCAGGGCTGTTCAGTTCCTTGGCCTGAAGGATAAGTCTGTCTGTCATCTTGTTTTTTGAATTTGTTGCATATACAACTGCTTGCCGAGTCGTCTGTCTGTCACACCAGTGTAATCTCCACCTCCTCCGTCTTGTCGCTCTTCTCTTGCTGTCTCCGGACGTGTTGTTTAGGTGGAGGAGGAGCAGCCCGGACCTGCAGCAGTAAAAGAAATCTCATTAAACATTGAATTCAAGAAGAAAAACAAAAAATACTTTCTTAATTGCTATTTTGAATGATGAGCATAAGATTTAATAAGAAAAACGGCTTAATAAAAACATATTAATTGCTTTATAACAGATTACGTAATCTGTCAATTGTTTCCTTGAAATATGGCGGGACAAATTAGAATATTTCTCTCACGCGAGAACTTATCTTTCACTCTGTAGTCTGTCTTCCTGTCACTCGGGATCTGTTGCACATGAGGCCGGAGATATACTTTCTGTTGAAACCTCGTGAACGTAGTTGTTCACATACTTATCCAATGTACTACGCGTGTTACCGGAGGATACCACTAGAGGGCACACCGGAGAAAATCAGACCGTAGAGAACTTCCGGATTTGCATGATTTACACAAGAAACATCGCTATTTTGTTCATTCTGAGATCACGGCAGAAAAGAGAGAGTTGGTATGTAAGGCCCTTACATTAAGTGTGTTTCTCTCGTTCTGCCAAATTGATGGTGAAAAACACCACCAGTATTTTCGAAAGTCTGCCAGGACACACCAAAACACACAGTGAGCCCAGTGAGCCTCAGCAGAGTGGCTCGTCGTCACCTTCCGCTTTCTAGCAACAGGCATCAGCGACCAAGCTTCGTCAGCAAGCTACATAATACTACTGCTACACTGCCCCCTACCGGTCAAGCGTACATTGCATCTGACGTACGCGCAGCGTTCATTTCTGAGGACGTACACAACTGACGCTACAAATTGACGCAGGATACGCGAGGCAGCCATCATGCGCACACGCACAGGTAGATAACAGCAAGTATATCTCTGGCCCAGTGCATGAAAGTTTAGACCCATTACCACCGTGGATTCAATTCTGTGGAAAACGCTGATGTCAGGAAATTGAAACAAATGCTCAGTGGGATTTCCTTAAGCTCAAGGTGAAGCAGTCTTTTAAAAATCTTAAACATCGAAATTAACACTCAACATAGTTGCCGACTGATTTTCTGATTACTATTCTACAGATTCATCGACCTAATGTTTCTAATGTTAAACATCTCTTCTGTAATCCACCTCATTAAGTTGAAATAAAATGAATTATTTTGTTACACTGAAACATCTAAATATATCACACACAATGAACAGAGCACTCTTTACAGAAAACAAGTGTGTCATGTCACACGCAAAACACACACTCCTTTCAATAACTTTTGTACTAACAGGTCGTAGTTTCCCAGGGCCTCCTTCAGGGGTGAATCTCAGTGGCTGAGTCTGAGGAAATCCTGGAGACACTGGACTCCTGCCAGAGCTTTGATCTACACAGACACACAGAGAGAGGTTTCTAATGAGAAGTCCCAGTAATCTTTCTCCACTGGTTCCCTTAATGACAATAGTTGTGTTTGTGCATGTGTTTGACTTACTGTGAGTGGACAGCGGTCCCTTGTGTGACGGCGCTGGCAGTGGAGGCTTGTGTTCCCCGTTAAGTGCGGCTGAGGGTGAGCGTGGGAGAGGAGGTGGGGTGGAGGTCTCGGGGCTGGTGAAAGGGCTGATGGGAGGTTGGTCGTACAGCGGAAGAGGGGGCAGAGAGGATGGCAACTTCAGAGATGGAGAGATCTTTGGGGAGAGACAGAAAATAGAGAAATCTTAAGTTTTTTTAAATGGCCACATGCTGCTGCTGGAAACACCACTGATGACAGCGGTGAGAGTGAAACAAAACAAAGTTGCAGCCAAAACAGAAAGATGACATGAAAGATGCTAAGACATAGAGCTAAGAGAAACTGTGATCATTAGAGCCTGATCGATACTGATTTTTGGGGGCAGATGCAGATACCAATATTAGGGAGTTCAACACTTTCTGATCCAATCTTTCATTTTTTTTAAATTGCAATGATTCCTAAGAAACCATTAACTTTATTACAAAAAACTATAAATAAAATACAAACACAAATACAATAAATAAGTATAGAACTTGAATGAAGGAAAATGAATGAATCAAACAACAATGATTTGTTTTACGTCAAATATTCTTGCATTGTTTATTTTGTAAAATTAAACTTTTTATATAAGCGCATATGATAAAGTGTGTCTGCAAAAGGCTCATATCAGCCAGTTTTTAACAGCCGACCAATAAATAAGTCAGGCTCTAGTGTTCAAAACTCTAAATTATATAATATAATATATATAATATAATAAAGAGCAACTCCATCAATTGTTGTTAAACATTATTAATATAATCAGTACAATCTATAAATCATAATTACTTTGAGGAATAACTTACAGAAATATTGCTGGTTATACTCATCTGAAGTGTGACATGCTACTGCACACACCTTGAATGTTTTCTAGCTCACAACCAAGAGGAGTCAGATTTTTTTAATCATCTCAACCGCATAAGACTTTAAAGAAATTAAGATTGTTATGACTCCAGGCTGAAAGGAAGGGAGAGGCTGTATCCTTCCTGTTGCAGAGCCTCTAATAGGGCAGCACTCTGGCACAGATAAGACCTCAGTCTTTGATTGCACTGCAGGGTTTTTATCAGAGCGCTGCAGGAACATGGCAGCACTGATCCACTGTTTGTGAACTCTGTCCTGCTGATAGATCAACTGAACAACAGGCAGGAAGGGAGTGGGAAGGAGAATGTGGCACAGGAGACTACACTCTACCCTTGGTATTTCTGCCCTGAGGAAAGACTGATAAGAGCAGATTTCCAGCTCAGCTCAGGAATGAGGTGCTGAATATCTGTGTGTTACTTCACTGGGATTATGTCTCCAATTTAAAATCTGCTTTCCTGAGGGTTTCCACTTAGTTACATGTTGTTGTGTGTGTCATCTGAGGCCACATCCACCATGTTTTCAAACTAAAACAATCTCTCTCCACACAAGCGCTTTGGCTCTGAATCAGTTTTAATCTCGATCCATACTAACTGCCTGAAAACTAATATCACGTACACATGTGTGTTGCTGTTAACAGGAAGGCATGTGTGTCCTGCTGGACACAGAGATTGTCACAAATTGCTTGAATAAAAGCTCTCGTCCTACATATGTAAACAGTTGTAACTTTGTAAAATGCAGATTTAACTACACAACAGGATCAGAAACATTTCTAATTGATTATCCATGTTGGAGGCCAGGTGTAAGGATGTAGCCTGTGACACTTATCCCTGTGCTACTGTACCTGTATGTCACCTGCCCCTCCTCCTCCTCCTCCGCTGCTCTCCCCATTCTCAGTGAAATCTTCCACCAGTACTGAGGGGAAGACGCCCACCCGTCCGTTGAGCTCCCCCTCCCAGAAACCATCATCTGTCTGCGTGTCACGGCTCAGCAGGCGGATCACAGCCCCCTCGCAGAAAGAGAGCTCCTCTTCCGCCTGGCCCTCGTAATCGTAAAGTGCACGAACATACACCGCTGCAGAGAAAGAGAGGAGAAAAAGAGAGAGAGAGAGAGTAGCAAGAAATACACAGAAAAAGTAATTATTTTTGGGGGAATGCAGTTTCTTGTCTGCCTGGCTGTTATTGTCATAAAGAGAATAGTACACACTGCTGGAGAGAGAGAGATACAGAGACAGAAAGACAGAACAGTAATTAGTTGTCAGGATGAGCTTCATCCAAATATTCAGGTAGCGTAAAGAGAATAAACAAAGAGTGGGTGAAAGAAGAGTGGAAGAAAAAAGAAAATAGTAAATTATGAGGGAAGAATAAAGAATGAAAATGACAGTTCAAGATTTTTAATTGCAGAAGAGATGACAATCTTTGGTAGCAGAGAAAAAAACACCCATACCAATCAGGAAATGTAAATGTGAAATCATCTTTTAAGAAGTTTTTCGAAAATCCATCTCATACACTTTGATAGAGAATGTTCTGAATTTCAGCTCTCAGCTTGTTTTCAGCAGCTTAATTTGCTTTTAAATGCAGCATAGGGCCTGGTTCTTTCTATGCTGTCTGCTTGTCGATCGCCAACAACCACTAATTGCTTTATATATAATTCAAAGAAATAAAATTGGGATGGACAAAACTTCCATATTCCTCTTTTATTCTTTGCTTTATGCTATAATTTCACTTTAATTTCACCCAGCAAGGGTCAGTGGATGACCCCTGCACTCACTCTTTCATCTAACACCCTGCTTAGTAAAATCTGTGTTTTCTGTAGTTGGAATTTAATGAAGCAGTCAAGAGAAAAATCCTTCTGTTAGTGGCACGTAATAACTTCACTATAGGTAAAAGAACAAACTAATTTACATTAGTGAGCTTGTTTTTCCTGAAACCTCTGGCATGCAGTTTAATCATTTCAAAGAATAATTTATCTTTACCAAGTTTCATTGTACTCACTGTTTATATCTCCATTGATGCAGCCAGAGTGCAGCTCTGGCTCAGTTGAGTTGGATGAGGTGTGTGATCGAGCGTCGAGCGTAGCCAGAGACTGGAGCATGCTAAGGAGACTGTTGGAGGTCGGAAACTGCAGGTACTTCTCTGGGACGTAGCCAACATTGCCCGTCTTATTTCGAGCCTGTGAAACAAACACAATGAGGAGCATTCGCAAATGCAAACATGCACATATTAAATTACACACAATGGACAAGTAGGTAGGGAGAAAAACACACACACACACACTCACACACAAAACTAACATACACATCTAAAAGAAAAGCAGACACAAAGTATGTAACACAGAGCAGATGAGATAATGCCTGTTGTGTTTGTTCACCTTGACCCAGTCCTCCATGTCTCCATCCTCAATGACCTCCAGCATCTCCTGTTCATCAATGGTTAACTCGTCTGGCTGAGAGGCCTGCATGGGAGAGAGACACACACCACCAGTGTTAAAAAATAATGGAGAGAATAAGGAGGAACATGAGAGGGAGAAAGTTGGGTGAAAATCAGGTCAATCTATGAATGACGATATATGTAGCTGTAACATTCATACTAATTCATGTGTCTTATTGTTCGTTTACAAGGCACTAATACTGTATGGTATAGTAAAAAGCATAGACTCTATATGAAGATGCATCTAGACCTCCTCCCACTATCCAGAAATGAAGCGAAAAAATGCCATATACGAATGCCGCCATCTTGTGTATTTGGAGCCAGAATCTACACATGGCTAACTCTGTATGTGTGTATATGTGTGTGTCCTTTCCTACCTTGTACGAGTACAGGACTTTACAGGTGAGCGGGTAGTTTCGAAGGGTCCCTGAAGGACTGGAGCTGCTGTCGTCAAAAACCTCCATATTCTCCTCACACTCCTCGCCCTCCTCACGCTCCAAGTCCACTGTGCCCTTTAACACATAAACACAAATACAGCCAGATAGAGTGAAAACAGATAACACTGATAACTTCAAGGACAAAAATGAAAAGCTCTATTAACCTCTGATGTGGAAAACTCCACCTCCAGCGGAAACTTTTTCTATCCCAAATCAAATGAACAAAAAGCTGCCCCAATGCAAAAAAATCTATTGGATATTCAATAAATAATGCAAGATAATGAAAAAATGTAATTGTTCAAGTTTGGCTAAGTTGTTAAATAAAATTGATTAAGCTTACATTTTAGAACCACCAAAACCTGTCCTGATTTTCTTCACCATTTGCAAGTTCCTCCATGCTATAGTTTCACAAACCAAACTATACCAGCCTTGTTTTTACCTCTTGTCCTGTCGGAGTGTCTCTTTCTCCCTTAGTGAGGGTACTACAGCTTGGGAGAGGGACAGGTGTGGAGGGACTAGTGTTACATATGATCCGACTCCTCCCTCTTTTGTTGCACCACAATTTCACTGGCTTATATGAAGGTCATGTGATCTTTCTGGTAGAAAGATCCATCACACACAGCAAGCTGCCCTGACCACAACAAAGGAGTGTGTGTGTGTGTGTGTGTGTGTGTGTGTGTGTTTATCCATTCCTAGGTCATCGTGTTGAGTCATCAGATTACTGTTGACACAGTAAACTGACACAGTGTGGCACAAAACAGATGTGTGTGTTTTGTATATGAGTTGATCTCTTCAACAGAGGAATCTATTCTCCATGGAAATATAAAAGGCTATTAAATATTAACGTTCTCCATGGTAACCAAAGAGCCTTATCTGAAACACACACTTTAAGCTTTTGTGTTTGTTGCTTCTCTTCAAAAACATTTAAAAGTTTGTGACATTAAAGGCCATGCTAACATGCTTACAATCGTAATGCTAACATGCTTATGTTTAGAAGATTTGTCATTTACCATGTTCACCATCTTTGCTAAGCACAATTAAATAGCACAAAACACCACAAGTATAGCTGAGGCTGAATGAACTGTATTTGGTCAGGGATTTTATATGTATAGTATTTAGCTCATTTCAGTTTTGCCCTAATGGTGGCACTAGTACTGAGGAGTATTAGGGTCAAATGAGAAGAAAGTCATAACGTTACACAATAACAAAGAGTCGTAATTTAATTTGAGAAAGAGAATAAAAGGAAATAAGCAGCAAGGAAAGTCTGTTGTCGCCACAGTTTCACTCCGTCTGGATCCAAAATCTTGAACCAATCTCATTGATTCTTGAGAGACTATGATGTGACCAATGATAAACCTCACATTCAACCACTGCTAAATTTCCTACCAGTCTCTGTGGTTCTTTCTTCAGAAACATTCTCAAAGTCTTGATACTTATGATAGTGTGGTGTTTATAAGCCATGAGTTATTTGTGAAAATAATACGATAGTATAACTCAACAAGATGCTCCACAATTCTCATTGTAACTTGTGATAGAATGATCTTCTGATATTCCCCCTCTAACATGACACGTAGCTTAAAATAATGGTATTTATTCTCATAATATTATGGCTTTTCTTACATTAACAACTTTATTCTCAGATTCCTTTGAATTGTCTCTAACACAATCAAGGAAAGATCAGTGATCATGAGGGTTATTACAGTTCATCCTGAGAGGGGCATGTACGGTACAGTCAAGTTTACATAGGCAATAGCGTACATGTTGCACACTCAGATTTTGGTCATTCAGATAAGGGGGGTATGTGCTGCGGCCTGTTAGCAGGAGGTACACAGCAGCTACAGGGCTCAGTGCTGATTATTTCCTCTGGATGCAACAAATAAAACACAATGACTCTTCTTATAACATAAATAGAGTGTGACTTCGGACACAGCCATGAACTATGTAAGTGGTTGGGGAGATACAAATGGTTTGTCGTCTGCATGTTTATTGTTTTATTTTCTTCTTTACATTACTGATTTAAAATCACACTGCACGGCCCAAGAGTCAATTCCATTCTGTCCATGAGGTAAAATGACCAGCATGTATTTCAGTAATAACCCAATAGAATTTGCCAAAAAAACACGTCAGCGTCTGTGTACCAATACAGCTGAGATACAGACCAATCACAGATTTTATTGGTCCTGGAGGTAATAACTGTGAAAGTGATATTGTAATGAAGGAAGTGGCTGCCTGAGGGACTTTAGGGTTCGTGGCGTACAGAATTTCATGGTCGTATTAATAAAGCTGAGTGGAATGAAGTAAGGGCCAAGGGATGCTCCTGCTCCCAGCTCTCATTGTTTTCCGGCGGCCCCCCCTTTAGATTATTATTCATAATCCATCCATCCTTATTTATCTTTCTCTTTGTCGGTTGGTCACTTCTTGACCGCTCCTTAATTAGCAGACTGCTTTTCCTCCGTGTCTACATCGCTCAGTCTCATCATTTGCTTTGTCGCGCCTCGTTATTTTGGTGCCTCTCCCTTCCCCACAGTCGGCCTCTTAAGGCTCAAGTGCACTCCAAATAAAATCAGAGGCTGTTGAACTGCTGTCGAACGGCTGCATACTCAATGTGCCCTCTGGTCTGTTCTTTTAACAACACCCACACCTGATGGAGGTTTTTTTCAGCTTCAAAACTGATTCATCTTATAAAGACGACAGCCAGAAGGAAGTGCCAGTTCTAAACATGCCTATTTGAAATGGACAATTCTCTTGGTCTGTGTTAATGCTCCAGAACTACTTTACAATATTCCTTGTTATTAGTGAGTCCCCATCAACTGTTCTACAATATACTGTCACTTTCTATTGTTTGTGTAGTGAAGTTAGAAAATGTAGTTTATGAATCCTATCTGGTTTATCTGCAATGAAAATTTATGGTCAATGTTTTTCATGAAAGGAAATTGAATTTCCTTTTATATAAGCTTGGATTAGTTACTTTACTGGATTTATGGTCTCATCATAACGGTGCCCTTGCCGTGCTAAGATGCCAGATTTAATACTTATTAGCAGCATACTGTGGCTTTACAGTATCAGCTTCTATTTTCTTCTATGTTCACAGTTTTTCACAGCCCCTCCATCTCTCTCACCTTTGTATCCAAATATTACTTGAGAATTATCACTCTCCACATCTCACTGCCTCTCCTTTTTCTCAGCTTACTCTCTCCCTTTCTCTTCGCTCCTTCACTCTTCAGTAATTGTCTCTCTATCATTCCCTCTCTCACTGCACAACTCCATCTATCACCCCTCCTTCTCGCTCTTTCTCTCCCTCACTCTCCACACTTTCTACCTCTTTCTCTCTGGCGTCAGCTGCAAGCTGCAATATCATGTGAGCAGAATGTCAAGTGCTTCTGAAGCAGGCCGACTATGTTTAGTGTTGTGACAGACACACACACACACAAACACAAATACACAGACACACACACACTTTCAAACACACACACTCAGCGATGGGCAGACAGAGACACATGCATAGACAGAAATTCATAAACAACATTTTAGATGCAAAAACAGTGAATTCAGAAAATAGAAGATGCCTTTACTTTCATATTGTATTATGTTGCAGCCTTATGTTTAAATTAAAATATTAACATATATTTTTGCCATTCCACACCCGGTGTAAAATAATTGCAAACATATTAAAAAGGAAAAATGATTTGAGTCAAACTGTGGTGATTGCAAATTCAGGCTCTTGCCTGTAAAAACATTCATATATAAAGTCTCACAGCCAACAATTCTTATAAGAGTAAAAACCAAACCATGAGGTCGCAGGAGTAGCCTGCAGAGCTCAGAGACAAGGTAGTGTCGAGAAAATAAATCTGCTGAATTGAAGTTTTCCAAGAGCACGCTGTTCTCCATAATTCATGAATGAAGTCTGGATCAATCAAGACTCTTCCTAGAGCGGGCTGCCACACTGAGCAGTCAGGAGAAGGGTCTTGGGATCAGAAGTGGTCGAGAACCTGACGGTTACTCTGGCTGAGCTCCAGAGATCCTAGGTGGAGCCTTTCATTAGTGAGGAACATGTCAAAGCCTGTGAGAAACAAGATTCAGCCAGAGTCCTGGTTGTTCCAAACTTCTCCAAAGAATTATGGAGAACACTGTTGCTCTTGGGGACCTTCAATACAGTAAATTTTTGTAGCCACGACATGATCCTTTCTGAGCTCTGCAGACAGTCCCTTTGACCTTGTGGTTTGGTTTTTGCTTGAATATACATATTCAGCTGTAAGACCTTATATATACAGGTGTATGCCTTTCCAGCTCATGTCCAATGATTAAATTTAAAGGTGGACTCCAATAAATGTGATTTTTCAGTTTTTCCTTTTTTTTTTCCTTTGTCATAACGGGTTTATTTAAGGCAACAACAGAACAAAAAATGAAAAAGTTAAGCTGTCTGAATACCTTTTGAAAGCACTGTACATATCTAAAACTTAAACAACTCAAATTTAATTCAAAGGGCGTTTTGAAAATTTGGGCAAGGCAAAATCTAAATCTACTACTTCCAGTAATGAGGGAAGGGGTTTGTGGAACTCCCTCCACCCCACCTCCTTCTTTCTAGCACGCAAAGAGCACATTCACACACATACCCCAAGTCACTTCAGGCTTCAGATTTGCACTAGTCTATATCTTGCCAGTAAAACTAAAGTTCATGGACCAAAAAACTGCAAGTTGTGCTCGGTCTACATCAGTATTCCATCAAGGTAGTGGAGCGTTTTAAGAGGCTCTAACCTGGCGTGACAGATGATTAGACAACAGGGCTGAGGTCAATTATTTTACAATTTATAAAATTCTGGAAGTGATTTGTCAGGAAAACTATTCTAGCTGGGTGGTTTTCAAATACAAAGAAGAAAAAAAGTTTACGATAGTGAGTCACTGCCTCAAAGTTTAAAACTACACTTTTGGACGAGTGCACTTTTCTTAACGTTACTGTTGGGAAGACAGATGAGCCAATATAGAAGTTATGTGACTAACATACAGCGACCCAATTTAGTCCTCTAAAGGTATGAGTTAAAGAGGCCACCATGCAGGCAATACAAACAGCTATTACTTATGTTGTGAGGTGAAACTTTCCAGCCAAGTCCGGAACAGTTGTATCTTTGACAATTGTCGTAACAACTGGATTTATGCTATGTCTAGAGTTTTGTTGTTTATGTTGTCATACGAATACAAATTGTGGCGTGGCGAGAAAGCAGCAACGTAGACACAGTGAGGGGACGTGTCTCACCGACAGTGAGGGATCGTGGGAGGTGTAGCTGGCCCAACGTTCATTCTCCAACTCCTCCATCACCTATAGCATGCAAAGAGAGTGAGGGGGTTTTATACACATACTGCAAACAGACATGCACGCACACACACACAAACACACACACACACACACACACACACAAAGATACATAGAGTGCATGTACTCTATTTCAACAACACTCAGACAAAACACACCTGGTTCATGGCACTTTTCAGCCAGGTATCCACAGCAACCCCCACCTGCCGTAGAAGGTCCAACCGAGCCTCCGCTTTCAACTTTATCGTCTTTGGAGAGAGAAGAGGTAAGAAATGTTAAGAAAATCTAATATTTCATTAACTTGCTCAGTTTGTTCTCATCAGTCTGCAGAAAAAGCAACTTGGGTCTCTCTAAAACTTAAATAAAAACATAGTTGTCTATGTATATACATTAAGTAAACCTTTGTCTCACAGAGCCTCTGTGTGTACATGTAACTACATTCACCCTGCTAAGTAAAATGTTATCTTTGGTTAGGAATGATGAATGAAACCATGAAAAAAAGGGGTTGTAAAAAGTAACAGCATGCATTAACCAGACTGATTACCACACTGGTTTCAGCTTCTCCATGTTGTAAAAGCGACTCCCTGCTCTATAATAATTTAGCACCTGGAAACCTATTATCTTCATCTTTTATCGCATATATGAAAAGACAAATGTGTTTTAGGCCCAAAGCTTAAATAAAAACAAACACAAGGCAATAACTGTATCATTAGCCTTTAGTAATCATCTGTGAAGCATCAAGCACTCTGTAGGTAGCCATTTCTCACATACAATGAGTATATTAAACTCATTCAGCGAGAGGTTCACCTCAAGTGAACCTGTATACAAGAGAAAGCGTAATGTCTAGTCATGACAAATCTCTGTAGATGCAAATAGTATTGTTTTTTTAATTGACATCTGAAGCACTTCGAATCAAACCTTCATAGGAAAAAAAATTATTTCAATGTATTTGTAAGCTGTGTTTGATCACATGTAGCAGGGATCTATTTTAAAAAGTGCAAACATGAAGGCATTTTCTGACATGAACTTCAGAAAATGTTAAGACAATTGGGTTTTCAGGAGATTGCCTTTCACATATGAAGAACGCAGCAGAAAACTGTCAGGGTCAGACGTGTTCAAAACAAAAAGAAACTGTCTGGAACATTCAGTTGAGGGGCTAACATCTTGGTCCAGCCTGCAGCAGGCAGCACATGATGTACAAACATCCTGATATTTTGTTTGTCTTGCTTTTGTCGTGTGATAGAAATGTCATCAACACGCCCAGTCACTCACTATGAATTATTTGACATTATCCTGCTGTATTCTCATGAGGTCTCACTCAGACATTTTTTGGACATTTTACCGGAGGAGGGCTTGAAGGAGAGGTTCAGCAAAATGTCTGGAGCAACTGATTTGGATATTAATGTTCTCGCATACAACCCCTCCATAAAATTTAAAGAGAATGTAGTTCAGTGCATGTCTGAAAGCAGCATGGAAGGTTTAGTATATGTTTTTTAAACATACGTTGAAATGTATGTACTGTATGTATGTTTTCAATTGTGGACCCCAGGAAGACAATTCGCTTTAGGGCACACTAAATGGGATCAACAAATAAATAAGCCCCTTAAATTTCTGCATCAGTGTCATTTCTAAAGAGCTTTGAACACTGGACATGTTCTTTGTTCTTTCCTAACGAGACAGCATGATGAGAATCGGACATCCCTGAGATTTACAGTCAATTTGTTCCACCTCTTCAATCGTGTCTTTTATCTCTGATCTTTTCTCTTTTTTTTCTTGCTATCTTTCACCGTTTTCATCAATTTGCTCCTTCATTACCCACTCCTTCTCTTCCTCGCTGCTGCTGACAGAGCACATTGATAGCTGATGCCTCGCTCCCACAGAGACAGACTGACACACTGTCAAGATAGACTCCCCAGCTTTAATCAATAAAGTTCCTGAGCCCGTTTAAACATGTCAGATTTTCTTTTCCATTAGCAGCACCCAACAAATGCTAGAGAAAGGCGAAAGCTACCATTACTGCTGCTGCTACTGTTGGACCATTAACATACTGGATCAAAGAAGAGAAATGTTAAAACACTTCAGACATTAATGATTAAAAGAATGTGCAACAGAGCAGTTCATTAGTTTGAGTTGACAAAATAAGCAGCCGGTAGTGTGAGTATAGTTCAGTGGTGGTAAGACTGCACAGCCTCGTACAGAGAGACAGTCCGGCTGGGCAGCTTTAATCAATTAATCCGACAGAAAGGCAGACAGAAAAATGGATGGAGAGCTAGACGTGTGGAGAATCTGCAACAGGCAAGCTCAGCTGCTGTCTGGCCTTAACTAAAGTGAGTTATTGTACATTATGTCTGATTTAAAACATTCAAGTGGTGAGACCAGAAGATGAGAACAGTTGTATAGTGAATATCAGTTGGGTCAGAGAAAGTCTAACATAAAGAGGCATAGTTGGATCAGTAGGGCCAATACCACCATTTATTATCAGCCATAATTATTTAACCGTATATATAATTTGTGTAATAATAATATAATTTGGGACAAAAAAAGGGCATGTGGATACATCTTCATGATTGTGTCTGTGCTCTATTTACCAAGGATGTTCATATGTCAGTGCAGATAAAATGAGATGTCAGTTTTTCACTCCTTATTAGTTTGGTTTCGTTGTGTCTGGGAGTACAGCCTCCTCTTTTTCTGACAGATGCTGATGCTACGTGTTAATAAGGCCAGATTGTCTCATGGAGCCAGTTTGAGAACAGCTTTCAACAGCTTATTAGCATGAAGACAGAGTCTTGTCTCAATCATTCTCACTCTCTCATCCTCTGAGAACCTCTTAGAAAAAGGGAGGCACAGAGGCCAATGATTAGACATTTTCACAGAGAAACACAAACAATTTCAAACATTTTCCTGCCTTACCAGAAAGTATGCTCACAGTGCATATGTACTATATAGTGCAGCTTACACATAAGATAATATGTCAGGTAAACCTCTTCATCTCTTTGAGCTCTCTTTGAACAGTATGGCAGGATATCAGGTTCACATGATGAAAACAATTCTGAGATTTTGAGAAAAAATACATTAATTACAAAAATAAAGCTGTACCATTACAAGAACAAAGTCATTATTTAACCAAAAAAATTTGATAATGCTAGGAGAATAAAGTTTTAATTTACCGAGGAAGAAAGACATATTACTAAGAAAAAAGAAAGAAAAAAAATTATTGTTACAACCTTATATCTTGTATCTTTTATTTCGTAATACTATGACTTTAGTCTCCAAATCTCAGATATTTTCCCCTTATACTCCGTCAATCTTAAGAAGATAAGGAATTGTTTAGCAGATTTATCCTGATGCCTCCTTTCATCTCTGACATACATATGTTTTTATGTATATTTATATCAAAAGCTATATCAAAAGCTCCAGTCAAGTAGTCTGACTAGCCTGTGGCAAGCTGTCATTATATCAAATATAAATTAGAATTTATAAAACATTACAGTAAAATTCACTTTACTTTTATCGTAGCATGCATTACTTAATCGTGTTGTAATATTTTTGAAGCCATTCTCGTAATTTTAAAGAAAGACCAAGAGTCCAGAGTCTGTAGTTTCTGTATGCACAGAGATACAGAAATAGTTAGCACTCGGTCAAAGTCGATAGTCAGACCAGCATCTGTAGAGCGAAGAATACAAAACTGCATCCAATGGAAATGGGCTGGACTGAATCCAAGTCAATCTTTCCAAATGTAATGAAATCCCCTACAGGCAGTCCTGATATGTCACATTCACAGGAACAGGTGACAGTGAACAGTGACCTTGACCTTTAACAGCTAAAATGTTTGTACCAATGTACCAAGATATTCCCTCGAGATCAAGATATACTGTACAAAAACATATTTTGTGAGGCCAACCTAACCTTGACCTTTAACCTACCAAAATCAAATATATTACTCCTGGTGTGAACAAATGAACCAAATGTGAAAGGATTTCATCAAAGCCTTCTGGAGAGTTCATGTTAACCAGAATGGGATGGACAGAAAACCCAAAGACATAATGTCTCTGGCCAGTGGCTGTCGCCTATTTGAACTTCAGAGGTTTGTGCTGCCTATTTTCATACATATTTTGTGACCATATAACAAGATTTGTAATTGCACCTCCCCCTTCCCCTTTAACAACATTAATAGGCCTGACTCTAACCTTCTGATGTGACTTGTTATATTCATAAAGGCTGCAGCCTCATTATATTCATCAAATAACGATAAACTGTGATTAAACAGTCTGTGAATAATAAATAAATCTGCAAGATCTTAAATGTTCAAGACACTTGACATTTATGTTTCTTGTGTTGTCCATAAAATATCGAGATGGAAAATTGTAGAATTGAAACCTCCTGACATTACTTTAAATTACGTGCATTAAAATGAGAGGACAGGGTAACAGCAAATGAGGAGGGACAACAAAGCTGACTATGTTTTCAATCTCTCTTATTGGCTTGTGGCAACCTCCACTCCTTAAGCTCACATTGCAGGCGTGCTGCTTCTGAAATATCAATGAGCTTTAAGCTGATGATTATACTAAAGTAAAATATGGATTATTACCCAGCAATCGTCATACATTTATCAATTGAGTAAATGTGCCCTATAGATTAAACATTATTTAATCTTTTTCTTCTACTTCTCTACTATTTTACACCTCAAATATATGTTTCTTTTATTTTCTTACTAACTAGGTGTTGAAACAGCTACTGCAAAATACTTAATGGGTTGAAGATGGGACTTACTGTTCAAGAAAAGACCTGTACTATCACTATCCAGATCATGTTGTAATCAAACCTGGCTAACGTCCTTGGTGCTGCTTTCACTCCCTTTATAATTCTGAGATAAGAGCTCTGAATGAAGCCATTTGTACTAAATGAGCTCATACAATATTCATCATCTTACTCAAGGTATTGCTGCAGAAAAGAAGAGTAGACAGACAGACAGTGTGAGCGAGGGGCTGATGCAGAGAGGAAGAGAGAGAGGGGGTGGGTAGGAAAAAGGTGGCATGGTCACATTGCTGTACTTTGCGATGAACATACTCCCTAATTATTCTGTACTGAGTGAGATCACAGGCTGCAGAGTGTTGCTAAAATATCCTTGAAGAGTAAGGTAAACTGAAATGAACATTACATGACTATCTTTTACCAATAATTTGCAATAATATTTTAGAGGATAAAAAGAAGGGAGAGAGAAATAGAGACCAGTCAGAAGGTAACATGGGGAAAGAAATATAATTCTTGACAGCAGAGGGTGCTAGATACGTATGTGAAAGCCTCATAAGAAAGGTGGCGTAGAGGCAAAGAGAAAGAGTTGTGCAAAGTCAAGGAGGAAAAAGAAACTGAGAGATGAAACGTTGTTACGTTTGAGAGAGAACAGAAACAGAATGTAGGTGAGGAGGATGAGAGACGCTGCAGTGTTCTCATTCACAGCGTGACACGTTGCACATGTTTAAATCAATACATAAATGATAGATATCGCTGAGAGGTGGAGAAGGAAAAGAGAGAGGGTGAGAATACAAAGTGAAGGAAGGAGAGACAGAGGTGTGGAAGGAAAGCCAAAAGAAGAATACACTTTTTTTTTTAAAGAAAAATAATACGGCACTTACAGTATTAGATTTAGATTTCATTAGATGAGACATTACTCAAAACCACTTAGAGCAGAGGATGAGCTGTGGATAAATAACCTGATAGTTTCATACCTCCTACACTCTGAGGGTGGACTGATCAATCCTGTACCAGGTTTGCTTTTTGCTTGCTGCTATGTCAGCCGTGCTGAAGAGTGGACTGCCACTGATTGCACTCAAAACTCTCACTAAATAATTAGTCACTCAGCCCGAGTAGAGGGTATGATGAGGCAGAAAGTTATACTTTCACTGTAATTGTTGTGTGAGGGTTTGTTTGTGAGACTAATCTGTTTTTTTCCCTATTTTATAAGATTGTGGTCTTTCAGTTTGTGTTATTTATTCCATTTTCAGATTTTATAATGGTTGTGTTTGGATTTGCTCTGCTATGCCGAAACTTTGCGCTTTCACTCTGATATTTTGTTGCTCGGACAGATTTCCTTCGTCATGTACATCAGAGAGCAGAGGAGAAATCCAAGGGCTGACGTTTCATGTGTGCACAGAGGCAGTGAGAGGCTGGAGCACAGGAAATCTAAGCACAAGCAGCGCATATGTGAGTGCCAGCGCAGGGTTTTGAGTGACAGTATTATAAAATCAGAATGTGACATCAATAAGTCCTGCTTTCAAACTGATAGACCGCGCTCTTAAATAAAGAAAGCCCATAGACTAACTCTACATTGACATTGCTGCGGTGACATAAATATTGACAACATACTTGCAAATAATTCATTATTTCATTTCTCCATACCGATGCAAACTGTTCATGGTATTAGAAGCTGGAGGTGTGCAAAGTCAGTCCATCACGCTGACAGACAACCATATTTAGATGTCCAATTTCATCTGTCTTTGAACGTCTTTGGACAACACAAATCCATACTAGACACAGATAAAATATCCAACAATTTATCCTCCGTTACATGGCTCAAATTATATGATACAAGATAAATGTTGAGAATCAGAGTCACACACCTCAGCTTTGCGCATGTTTTCTTTGGTGTCTTCTATCTTCAGTTCCAGATCTAGTCTGCCTTGTTCTGTGGTGGGCAAACCATGGCTCTCACACTCCTCCAGAGACTAAAAACAACACACAGACAAACACATAACTTGGTCAGAAACAGTGTGTGTGTTTTGGTTACTGAAATTCTACAATGGGTATAAATGGAAAACATGAGTGTGTGTGTGTCCATCTTACTCTCTTGTAATGAATGATATTCTTGTGTTCCCTGGCCATTCTGGTTGCCCATTTCCTGGCCTCTTTGTTCAGACTGTGCTCCTCCGTTGTCCCTGTATCCGACTCCAGCTGACGACTCTAATATAGATAAACACGGGGGGGACACATACACACAAACACACGCCATCATGGTAGGCAAACACACACACACACAAGTGCACATATAAGTACAGTATCAGCGAGAACAGCACAGGGTGTTTGCCATGAAGAAGCTGTTGATGACACTAAAGAAAGTGTGAGAGAAAGATTGTTTCCTTCACACATTATTAATATGGTATGTGCTCTATTGTTATGCTCTTGGAATAAAATAGCTGTTTAATATAACCATGTGTCTATTCTCCAGAGATTTGAATGCATTATAAGTTATAAGTTTACACACATGGTCAATACTAAAGCCAAATTGATATGGTTTTTGGGGGCCGATAACGATACCAATATTAGGGAGTAGAAAATGTTTGATACCGATATTTGATAAAATATATATGTATAAAAAAATTGGCAAAGATTCCTAAGTCGTCATCAAACCCTTCTGACAAAGAAATGTTATATTTTACAGTTTCGCAAAATTGTATGATAAGAAATATAAATTAAAAGAAAAAAAAAAAAACACAATTATACACAACTTGAATTAAGAAAAAAAACATTTTGTGTAAATTTTATTTTAGTACAGTTTTTTTCCTAGTTCTGATTTATCAAACCAAAATCAATGCAAATGCTAAACTTCCATTTCCGTTTTGTATAAAGGAGAATTACGCCTAACATTTATATTGTGTTGGTTCTATAGCATATATCTGTATGTTATAACATTTCAGAAATTAGCCAAAAAGTGTGAGAAAATATGACATCTATTTAGGCTGTAGACAGAAAAATAGATTCCACATCCTGAGCCTCAAGACGTACATCAGTGCCACTGATGTGTGTTCACAGACCTGAGAGCCTGAGGTTCACCTTAATCTGATAATAAAAGTCCTTTAGCTTCAGACTCAACTACACAATATTTTAATTGCAAGTTTCCATGCACATCATATCTATTAATTATGTGCTGCTTCAGTAACAAGAGGGCATAAATCTGGCTAAGTATAGGTGTGAAACCCAGAGCTTCACACTGGAGATTTACGGCTTAATTACGTTCATGTGAGGGAGCATGTCAGGGAGTTAAAGCAGAGACAAAACACCGGAATTAAACAGTGGCTGTAAACTGACATTGTGGAGAGAGCTAATTTTTTGCTGATATTTTGTTAAAATGATTGGTAGAATATTGATAGAGATCAAAGGCAGAATTGGAGCTTCTTTCACACGTCCTACCTGTTTTTATGTACCGTAGGGAAAATATCATGCATGAATTACCTCCTTTAATTGATTCTCTGTGAGGTTGTTTGTTTCGGTTGCTCATATGGCAGATTTTAAAGCATGATGATGCTTGATATTTTATCTTTTTGTTATGCTTTCTACCACATCCCACAAGTATTGTTACATTTCATTTATGTTTTTTGCATTTATGTTGTGTGAAATAAGCTAAACTAGTTTGTCATTTTAATTCTAACACATTTTTATACCATTCAAATGTTTTTTGTGGTATTGTGAAACACAGACTCATTAAGCTATAAGCTAACTAGGACAATAAGTGACACATGTTTCAAAAGATTTTCCATTATAATAATGTAATGTGGATAATCCAGGATTATATTATATTAGGTGTGTTAATGTACAGGCAAAAATGCAACTATGTGTAGTAAAGCACAGTGAATATAAAACAATGAGATCATCCTGTACTTCAATAACAACCTTCACTGTCATAACAGTAATTAAGATCACTGGACAATACAACTGTGTTATTTCAAATCCTCTGGCATAAAGCTGTAAGAACAAATGTGTGTATGAATAGGAGGCACGACATACAGTACACTGGTTGAAAAGTGGGAGTATTAAAGACTAAAACCTGGGGCCTTGTGTCACATTCTGAACACTTGTTGTACAGTAGGTCTTTACTATCACATTACTTTTCTCTGTTCTGGGCTCGGTGAGAAGCTATGAATGTACTGTTCTGAAGCAGGTGAGCATCACTTCCCACAAGTCACAGTCTAAAAAAAGACCTCTCTCCACAGCTCAGAGAGAGACAAACCACTGCCCTGACTAATGCAATACATCACATTGCACAGCACCTCTGGCAGTATTTCTGTGTAAGCTGTTTTAATGAATTTTTAAAAGCAGTGGGAGCCTGAGACTCCAGGGTGTCTGCACAACAGAAAGAGCAGAAAGTAGTATGCGCTGACTGTGGCTAAGACATTGCTATGATTAGACATTCTGTGTGGATTAATTGCCAAGAAATAATGTAAGGTTTTCTCATCATACAATAATTTGCAAAAAGCTGCAATTGAACCAGAATAGAATCCAAAATCCAATTTAGCCTTATTTTCAGTATTATTTAACATGAGGTTGCAGAAAAGCTAATATTTATAATATACTATAATAGAATATCCTCTGTTATTTGGTCACATTCTCTTTGTCTGGATTTTAGTGTGATGGTTTGGATTGAATACAAACAACAAAAATATGCACATATAACAATAAAAAGAAAAACATGTACAGTGACCATATCTTGTGACCCATAGCACACTGCAAATGTGCAAACAAAAAATCACACACACCAAACATTTGACTCATCTATTTACAGGAGGGCGATGATCACATAGTGACATTTCAACAGATGATGCAAGGTTACAGCATGTGATGAATCATCTGGTGCTGGGACGCCACTGGTCACCAACACATGGCAGTGTGACGGCATCACAGCACTGTGATCCCACTGTCATAACAACAGTATTCAGCCATCCAGCAAATGCAGCTCTCTTGTTTCATTGAAGCAACAAGGATATTAAGGGTTTATAAGATCTTAAGGAGCCGCAGCATTGTGGTCCCTCTGATACACACCAGTCTGGTATTGACAGATTACATTTTTGCCAGATAAAATAATCTTGCAATGTATGTAAATGTCTTTCATCATATGTAAAAGGACCTTTCTTTTGAACTGAGTAGATGTGCTGTCATGGCTGTTTAGGAACAGACAGCAGGGATGTGAAGATTATGCAAGTGGACTTTCTGTCTGTCTGACTGGCTGCAGTCAATCAGGGAAAGAAAACAACTTAGCACTTAAGCAGTCTGGTTAGGAAGAGAGCAAACACTCTGCTCATATGGACACAGTGGGTCACACATAACCAGTGCCTCAGTTCAGGTCAATATCACTAAATAAAGAAATATATTACAACATGAATGGGAGTGATGATTCATGGTTTGTGTCAGGAATGAAAATGGGAATTTAACAATTAAGACTACCTGTGCCAGGGTCATTCTCATGGCACTGACGGGCGAAGGCTCAATGTCCACCAACTGCTGCACCGAGCTCAGAGTCTGGCACACACACATACACGCAGACAAGCATTCCCAGCACACACACATCCACCCAAGAGCAGCAGCGCATTCACACAGACACGTAGACACAACAAGGGGGGTTAATAGGGAAAAGAAAGTGTAGGAGGAAAGTGTTAGCAAAGGTTGAACAGGATTACGAAGGCACACGGAAGGAAGAACACATTGTTAAAAAGATCAGAGTGGAAAAGAGAAATTGGCGAGGGAGTGAGTGAAAAGGTGAAAGATTGAAAGAAGCTGAGAAACGAGAGAACACAACATGACTCAGACACAGGAGAGAAGGATAGAGGAATTAGGACCAGTGTCCACTGGGAGACGTCTCTTTTTTAGCCAGCAGTACTTAACAAGGCCCTGGAGGGGTGAGACAGCATGGCTCCCGCGGCTCCATTATGATCATAGATGCTGATCAATTGACAACAATGTAAAAAATGTTTATCATTCAGCAACCACTTGATTTGATATAATTTTTATATTAATTTAAAATATGACGACAAAGAGAAATTCCCAATGGACAGAGATGTATTATTTCAGTGATTAAAATTAGAAAAAAGAGAAGATTCATACTTCTATCATGCCAGACACTGGTTAACTAGATGGCTCAATCCTGAATTATTAACATGAATAAATCTCTTAAGGCTCAAGACAAAATATTCTCAACATATTTCCTCTCTATATTTTCAGACCAGAGCCGTTCCTCACAGCCCTGATGTATTAATGAGATTCTCTAACAATCGTGATAATCAATGTAACACAGATTATGTTTCAGTGATTCAACTAAGTTGAGATGAGCAGACACAGATGTAAAATAACAGATTGTAGGGGACAGAAAAGGTAGGAGGGAAAAACCCACAACTAGCAACATCAGAGGCTGATTATTATGTGTGTGTGTGTGTGTGTGTGTGTGTGTGTGTGTGTGTGTGTGTGTGTGTGTGTGTGTGAGTGTGTGTGTGTGTGTGTGTGTGTCAGTGTGTGTGTCAGTGTGCGTGCATGTGTGTGTGTGAATGTGAGTCAATGCAAAGTCCTCTGAAATCACGAAGATACGACTGTGTATCCATGCAATGAATTGACTACCCTGCTGTGTGAACAGGTTCATGTACAAACAATACAAATTATATGAAACTATGTGTGTCTCACCATGTCACATTCACTGGGCTGGAACTGGAAGTCATGTGCTTTGTGAAACACTGGATTCTCCTGCATGAACAGCTGCTGGTTGAACTCTTGTATTATCTGTAAGATAGACAGAAAGTTAAACTGACTTTTTCAGGCCAGTTTCCTGCTGTGGAAACTTGTCAGTACTGGGAGACATTGTAACCTCAGGGAGTCACTGATCACAGGCTCTGCTCCCCAGTGCAGAAGTCAACAGTGGGTGAGTATTTCATATTCATGCATACATTTTAGGTTTGATGTTTTGAGCATCACTTAAATGGCATGCATGTTAGGCCACAGATATTGTGAGCAGAGCACAATCAAGTTCATGCAGGCTTCAGACTCCACTGACACCGTGTGCCTATATGCTTTAACAAGGTGCACAGCACTTGTGCACTCTGCTTGTTACCCACTCTGCTAGGTCTGCTTGCATGAATTAAAACCATTTCCACTGTAGAGAAGTGTTCTCTCTTACGAGCCGACAAATCCACCATTGGAGCCCAGTCACAGATACACAAATGTGAAGTCAATCATGTTAACTGGTCAAAGCTAACAAAGTTGAACTTCACACGAAGCTGCTCTGCGATTTGCCTCAACACATGTAGCAAATGCAATATTTGCCTTTTATCGTGAACGGGAGGTGAAAGTTTGCCACTGACACATCTGTGTATGTGTGATCGGGCCCTTACAGAAGCAACCTACTAAGGTACAAGATCAGCTTGCTTTCAAAGGGAAGGGGAGATGGTGCTCTGACTGGTTTATTGCCTGTTACAGCCTAAACACACCATAATCAATTAACCTTCCACCTTGCGCCTGACACAATAAACTTTTTACCGGCCATTGATTTGGTCCTAAATTTGCACTTGCAACATGTGATTTAAACCATATGCTTAGATCTTTAAAATAAATTCACATGCATGCTTCTTACACAGGGGTGCATTTTTATTCATCTCTTCTTTCTTGTTAGCTTTTTTGTTAAACTGTTAAATGCAAACAATGCCTCCAAAGGCCAATCTACTTCATTCCCATTCCACTACGAAGTAATTACAAATGAGCTCCAAATGTCAAATTTGTTTCACTGAATACTTGCACACTACTTCTGCAAAAAACGATAATTTTAATCATATTATTATGTCAAAAAGATGGGTTGATATTCCCCACCAAAGCTGACTCACTCTGGTGGATTTGTCCAAAAGGAACTGGAAGGTGTTGTGTGTTGCTTGGGAGGCCTCTAATTCAGTATGACACAGCGACACCAGGTAGTCTTTCACATGCTCGTAGATTCTGCCATCCAAGGCCTGGAGGACAGAAAGAGAGAGGGACTAGGTGTTACCACAAAAGGAAGGATTAATTCACCATAATTCCATAATCCTTCATAATGAAGTAGAGAGCACAAGATAGAGGAAGATACACCAAGACAGATACAAAGACAGAAAGATTGAGAAAGAGGGAGTGACTACATTAGAAATATACTAAATAGGCCTTTGAATGGTCACTTCAGGTGTACTTCCTCTTCAAGTTATAAAGTTACACTATAGTTTACACAGTCTTAACATGAGTAATATTTGCACTACCACAAACAGTATTACTTACATTCTATTTAAATTAATGTTTACACAATCAGAAATGTATGTTAAGTGAGACAAAGCAGGAAATGTAATATTCCAATGCAGACCTGTGCGTTCCAATGAAAACATAAAACATTTTCAACTGTTTTAGCAAATTACCAAACCATTACACAACATCAGCAATAGAAAAACACTTAAAATGTGAATGTCACAATAGTTGATAAGACAAGCATGTTGTATCTGCCCTCAGGAAACTGAGAAACGTCACACATTCTGGCTCCATGTGTATTTTTCATTCATCAAGACAGATGTTATGGCCCTCGGGCCTTCTTCAAGATCCTCCTCAGGACTGTGATCATCTGTTGTAAGGTACTTCCCAAAAATATGAACCGTAACCAAAGTCAAAGTTAAAACTCAGACATAGACCTCCTACTCACTAATCTCCATTCCTCCCCTATTTTTTGGTGCTCCCGTCGGGGATAGAAAACGTATCCTGTTATTGTTCTTGTTGGTCAATAGAGTGACATCATGTTAATTCCAAGAAATGCTTTAACCCGACTAGAGGTCTTCTCAGCCTGAGTTACTAAAAAAATAAACTCTCGTCTAAGACAGGTTCTTATGAATTAAACTAAACTGGGAATGAAAGAAAAAGAGAGAGAAGGGAAGGAGTGAGACAAATAATGAAAGAAAAGAAGGAGGCAGTAGAAAGTCAAAGGAAGGACAGAAACCAAGCACATTTTTTAATTTGACAGTTTTTATCATTAGAGGTTACAGATGAAGCAAAATAAAGATACTTTAATGGAGTATGGAGTCCAAATGAACAGCCTTTCTATGGGGAGCTGTGGTAGTGCTGCCAAGCTGTGGGTCGCACTGCCAAACAGTCAGGGAGGAAAGAGAGAGAGAAGGGCTGATGGAAGTGGAGGAGAGGAGAGAGAATTTGAAAAGGTATAAAGGTGGTAGTTGGTGAGAAGAAGAAAGAGAGACAGGCTGAGAGATTTGTGTGTGGGGGGTGGATACACATGTGTGTGACAAGTGTTCTTTGGATCACGCTTAAACAGCTGCAGGGGGAGGTGAAGGGGTTCAGATTCCAAATCAAACACACACACACACACAAATTCTCAAATACTCAGACATGCATACACTCCTCTGGTCAAAGTTCTTCACAGATGCTCACACTTTTAGAAACTTACACTCTTTGTTGGTCAGGGGCTGTTTTAGGCCAAGACTACACCCTTCTATGATAAAACCTACAAATAGTCTTTTTTCACACTCACACACATACACAAACAGTTATTAATATGCACGAAGTCTATGTGAATACAGCATTTGCACAACTGCACACACACATAACACAGACGTTTAGAAACAATGGTGTATCGACAAAGAAATTATGTCATCAAGGCTGGGTTGTTGGCTGACTTCACTCAAAATGTTTTCCCATCAGTCCGCTCGTTTCCTCCTTCATTTTTCTTCCCTCCCTCCCCTCCTCTTTTCATCCATTTACGGTAGTGTTTGAAAGAAGTGAGTCAGCTTCCAGAAAAAGCCCCATCCCCATGTCATGGTCATTGTGCGTGTACATGTGTGTTTGTGAGTGTGTTAGGGTTCAATGACTGAAACCGCCTCAACAATAACGACACCACAGAGAGCCAGACAGGGCAGCAGAAGTGGACATGTACTGTGTGTGTGTGTGTGTGTGTGTGTGTGTGTGTGTGTGTGTGTGTGTGTGTGTGTGTGTGTGTAGCAGGGGACATTAAGGTGTACAGTAATACCGACATCGACTGCCAACAGCAGAGGGAGATGTGGAGCAGCATGTTCTTCCTCTGCCCTCTCATTACAACTGTCGCATTGACAAGGACAGCAGTGCTCAGCATAAGGCGTGTGTTATTGCAGCATCCAGGTACAGCACTTAGTACAGTCACTGTTTACAAAGTGGACTTTTGATCTAAACAGTATGATTAAATTTAAGCCTCCTCATCCATCATCCCCAGATTTTTTTTTCAGCGTCAGTCATCTCTCCCCATGTAATCGATTGCATTCTTCTCTCTGGTTTAAACATTAAAAGAAAGATAATGACTAGATCTAGCTAAAGAGCGCTGATTATGCAACAGGCCATTTTTTCTGATAAAAATAGAAAGACCATACTGTATTTTATTGTAATAATACCTGAGCTGTATATTTGCTGTTTTGGTGAGGAATATTTAGTTTGTCTGCAAGTGTGATCAATGCTCTCCGGTTAGGCCTTTTCTTTTAGATGTCTTAAACCTGTGAAAAGCACACAGGCTTCCTCATTATGCAAATTTTGATCTCTCTGCTGGGGGGTGCTGTAACATTGATTTTTAGGTGAAGACCTGTAAACACCACAAATTCACAAATTGCAGAAGAGGGAGAGAACGGGGGACGAGCAGATTGCTTCCCTCGAGCAATGTCCCCTTGTTCTGTTTGTGTGTTTGCATGCACGTATTTGCGTATGTGCGAGCTTCCCCGCAGTCCCCTGTCCTTCTGTCACAAGGAGCTGAGGATCTATTATTCAGAATGGCCTCATAGTATAGATGCTCATACGGGCCTGAGGCAGAATATGTGAGATAGTAGAGATCAAAAATGAGGGACAGGGGGGACAGAGGCGGGTAGCTGAAGATAGAGAGGAAAAGAGTGAGAGAGAGAGAGAGAGAGAGAGAGAGAGAGAGAGAGAGAGAGAGAGAGAGAAAAGAAAACGCAGAAAAGAGAAAATCAATCGCAAAAATAAAAAAAGTGGGAAAAAGATTAATGAGTCTTACTTTAAATGTTATAATGGAATTAACACAACTTACTTCACAGTTCAGACACAGTGTGTACATGTAAGCATGTGTTTGTCAGACTGTACTGTAAGGAAGACCTCACCCTTACTCAGCAGCTTCTTCACTACACAATAGCTAAGGTGTATCTGTCTGTGTGCAGGGGAGATTAAGGCAGGGCGATAAAACAACATCAACATTTATCTCAATATCCTTTTTATCAATAGCAACACATAATAAGTCCAATAATTAATATAATGATTTGTGCAACAGAGTGGCCTCGGGCTGAAATTTTCTTTCCGAAGCCGTCAAAGCCCGAGAGCAAACTAAACAAGCCAAACCCGAACCAACCATTTTTTATTTTAACCTGACCCGAGTCTGATGTTTTTCCTGATTTCAGGCACGTGTAGTGCAGCCAATGTGACTGGACCGCAATATCAATTCTAAGATTTTGTCCGAACCCTGCCCCACGGCTTGGGGCTGGTTTCCACACTCTATTGAGCAAGCACAGTGAGGAGGAACACACAACCTTTACTCAGTAGCAAAAATAAGTCTTTAAACTTAAATAAATAATAATGTATCATTGATCAATACAATTATCGATTTTTACTTTTTATCTTTATGCCATATCACCCAGCCTGAAGGCAGACTGTCATTTTGTCAATGAACTTGTAGATATGTTTGCATGCACACTATATTAGTTAATTATGATTATTATTATTAATAATAGTATTATTAATTATAATATTATTACAAGATTCAGTATTAATAATGTATTTGGTTTCTTTGGTTGTTTGAGATTAATTCTTGTTTTGATTTTGTGTATGAACTAGAAAGGTCATGTACAACCAAAGGGAACATGGTGTTTGTACACACAAATAGCAGTTTGGCAAACAAAGATGGCAGAAAAATATGAAAGGTGACACTGAATCAGCTTCTGTGTCACAACTGAGCGTTTTGAGCACCCTAACAAACCATGAAGCCCACATCCCACAGACACATTTAAATCGACAGACATGCACAGCTGCACGTCATATGAAGGTGTCAGTTCCGATTATGAGGTCAAAACAATATTCATTGCACACAGAAACTGAAACCATTCATGCTCCAGTTATTTACCTCTATCCTCTGATGACTATATTCTATTCTCTCAAAAACAGTCTTTAAAAAATGACAAACTACCATAAAGTTTTCTGTTAATCCCTCATTCAATATTTTGAAAATCATAATTTCATGCCCACCAATCATTTGTTAAGAGCAGACATCAAGGCAGCTCATATTACAGCAATTATCTTCACGTAAGTCCCTCATAAAACCAGGGAGCATTCTTTGAAGAGTTAAAACTGTAAAATCATCACTTTTTCATGTATGATTTTCCCCTTTCAAATGGTACAGTCAAACCTAGAGCGAGCGTGACTTTGTGCTCTGATAAAAGGGAGATGTTTATCCTAAATTGAGCTTTGATTCAAAGAAACTTTCCACTTTTAATTTTTGGAACCAGAAAATGCATCCTGCCATTCCTGGAGAATCCCTATGGTTATTATCAGCATATGAGACTCTTAAATCAGTGGTAGTTGTAGTAAAGGAAACTGTGGTTACAGCATTAAAATGTGAGCCTTCTGCTGACTGGAGTCTTTTTTACACATTTGTGAAAAGAACTTGTGGATTCACTCTCTAAATACCTGTATGCAGTGCAGTAGATCTGTGTGATAGTAGCGGTCATGATGAGCGTTGGCAGCAGCTAGCGTGAGTAAGTAGTCATTCCTGGCCTGTGTCGCCTTGGAGTTACAGTCACTTCTCTTCGCTTTTAGCTGAAACCAAAAAGAGACAACATTGCAATGATGTACTACAGAAGCAGAAAAAGGCTATACGCTTTAAGTTGAGTGTTTAGGTGCTGGTTTGAAGGAGTGTTATGTTGGTGTCTTTATCTGTTTTCAGACATGATTTCTGGTAAAGTCCAGAGAATTGGGTCCGGAGTTTACCCAGAGTTTCTTTCACACATGCACAATGCAGGAGGATCTCTGCACAGACGTGTTCACAACAGCAAAAAAATCCTCCACAGATTCAGTTGAGAGGTGGAGCAGCCGGTTACAGCAGACAGAGGCAGGAAGTGACGCATTAACTCTGCTGCGTGGATCACATGATTTTCTGTGTGACACCACTTTTTCTTCATGAGATATTTCTTTTCTTTTTGTTTGTTTGTTTTTCTTTTTTGCATCTCTTGCGTGTTAGACAGATGCAACCCTTCAGTGCATGTCTGAAAGCAGCTTTTGTGAGTGAGCCCTCTTACCTTTACACTTGCTTTCTGTAAACTAATTCTCGACTGAAAAAGCCCCAGTTTAGACCTGGAAGAAAATACACCAAACAAGGAAGTTAATCTTGATCAATAATACAGCCATATCTCCTTTTAATTAAAAAACAATTATATTAAGTTATCTATCCCTGTGCACTTAAGAATGCCAAAAATTAAAAAACACATTGGTGTATGTTTAAATACCTCATTGCTATTTGATTCATTCACATAGATGCATTTAATTCAACATATATTTATAGTAAGGTAGAGAGGAGAAAAAGCTCTGTGCATTTCTACAACATCATAACTATGCTCTCTAACCTCTGATTTACAGAAGTCCTCATAAATTGACCCTGAACAGTCTCAGGCTTGACACCAATAAATCTCAACCTGATCCAGCCAACAGGATTTATACTCATGGTGACATCAGAAAGATCTGCTTGATAAAATGATAGAGGGTCTGTGTGTGCGCATGTGTGTGTGGCCATACGTGTTCCATAACCTCTCACATCAGATGGAAAATACATTAGGGGTGTGTGAGCATGTCTGTCGCTTGCCTTTACTGTGTGTGTCTGCATTATATGTTTCTATGTTCCCCTGCACCAAGTATTGTTGGATGTATAAAGATTGTGTTGTCTCTTCATCATCATCTTCCCGGTGACTCTCCTGCCTGACAGAGACTAATGAGTCGCTGTTTCTCGCTAATGAAATACACACACACACACACACACACACACACACACACACACATCCACTCATGCGATGGCAAAAAAGGCAATGCAGTAATTTCTGAGGCTGTGACTTTCTACTCAGCAATAGAGTACAGAAAAAAGCTCATTGGCCAATCGATGTGGACGCTAACTGGAGTCTGGAATTCAGTGAAGTGAAAATACTTATATAATGCTATAGCTAGAGCTACATGGGGGTAAAGCAACACTCATCAAGATTGGATCAAAGTTTGGTTAATTTTTGATCCCTATAGCAGAAACAATGGCACAGGAAAAAAACCAAATGTAATTGTGACTGGTTAGGTCTTTCGGTGCCATACAGGACATATTCTGGGCCTCTCACATACATATGTTCTCCTTTCTCATATATAATTTCAGTTTGATAATCAGATACATACATTCTCACACCCACAGTAAATATATTTCCATTTCAAACATATACCGTCATTCTCACATCTGTCCTTTACACTTACATATAATGCATTCAGTAAGTAATCAGAACTCGAACATCAGAATGTATTTGTTTATCATTCTACAATGCCCCATAATCACAAACAGAAGACATCATTTTAGAAATGTGGGTAATCTATACAAAAGTTGAAACTAAAATATCACATTGACATAAGGACTTGATTATACTCCATTGCGGATGTGTACACAAACAGCTGCAAACACCACTGAGGCGTATTTGTGCAAATGGAAAGGAGTAACAGTCTGCAATAACAAAAGCCTGCTGTGACACCTGAATACACTGCTGAGTATACATGACTTTCTCAGGCATTTGGTAAGAGGTTTTAGGACATGAAATGTAAACAAAAGGATCTGAAAATATTGGCTCGGCTGTTTAACTCGATGCGGGCTAATGTATCCAACAACTTACAACATGAATTCATTGAGCAGCAAAGCTGCTGTTGTGAGCAGTTCTTTTTAGAAGTAACTCTTGAGAACACTTGGTTTCATTCAAGACTGACTGACCTAGAAAATCTTCTGCAAGTAGCATCATCATCATTACTACCATCTGGCATCAGACGCCTCACCAGAGAGAAGCAGGGCCTACCATCGCATTAAAGAGGTTAGTCTGATCCATGAAGGATGTAAACTGAAATGGCCCTTGATAAGTAAAGGATTCCGTATACCTGCCGTAATTGCTCTCAAAGGTACTCCAAGTACTGTGTAAAGGGTCTGACAACGTATGTCAATGTGATATTTATTTTTTCCCTTTTACTGAATTTACAAAAATGTCTCAAGTTCTGTTTTCACCTTGTCATTATGAGGTAATGAGTGTAGGTAGATAAGAGATAGAGAGAAGATGCTGGATAACAAAACATTATGAGTGTGAGTCATTATGAGATGACATATGCCAGCACCCACAACACAAAAAAGAGCTATCTCAGTTACCTGAAGTTGTAATAGTCATTAGATGAACAACTCATTCTTTTATATAGTGCTTGCTTAGTGTGTTGTGCAGTGTATGGAGCAATATTGTATTTCAGTGCCATTGATAACAGGTGAATCCCTTCATATCCAAACAGAACACTGCCTGGGGCCTCTCTGTAGCTTATTATTGATAAGTTGAAATAAGTTGAGATATCCATTTCCATCCAGCACCATTTCACTACTTCAATACTTAATGGCTGCTCTTATTCATGACATTGTTATTTTTATGTATACCCCCCCCCCACACACATACACAAACGGTTCCCTGGTGAACTTACCTGGCCTCTATGTCAGCCTTCTCCCGTACAGCGTGGGCAACCTGCTCACAGTCGTAGTATTTTTTCTTGGCTTTGGCCAACTCCTTTACCGACTCCTGCAGCTCTGCCTGAATGCCACTCAACTGATCTATGGTCTGCAAAGGGAAAGAGGAAAGCGGGCGAATAGTCAAAGACAGAGCAGAGCAACGTGACTCATGTTAAGTCAGTGTTGAATATGTGGAACAATGCTGCAGAGAGAACAAAGATTGCTTCAGGAAACTATGAGTAACTCCAGACTATCTGCACATCCACTCACTTTTTTGAGCTGCTGTTCCTTGTAGAGTCTAACAGTCTTAGCGAGGTCTGATACTTGACTCTTGTAGTTGTCACACACGTTGAGCCTGGACTGGCTCACCTGCACTGTACCTTCTAAATAGGACCTCCACACTGCGTACACATTCCTGGTGAGAGAGAAAATGCACAACAACACTGCTCAGTAGCTGTTCTATAACTCACATTCCTAAGAGCAATTGGTTAAAGAAAATCATTAAGTTTTCCTGCAGAGAGGCAGAACATTTTAATTCCCAATACCAGTGTGTGGCTGCCACTGTGGGATTAAAAAACAATATGAATGCTGCTGCAAGAACCTACAGCTGGAGTCAATTCCATCATTACTAACTTTCAGCTAGAGGTTTTACATTACACTGCCATTGTTACAATAAATAATGGCTTGTGGTTGTGCTGTAGACCAAATTATGTGGTAGAATGGAAGAGTAATGGTGACCAGAAGTAGGTTTTAGCTCTTAGTTTTATGGAAAATATGACTGAACACACAAACCCACCTGTAGTCTGTTCTCTGGTCATCAGGGTTGATTCCAGGCCAGTCTCTCTTGAGGTACTGACTTGCTAATTTCTGCAGAGCCTGAAAACAGGAGCGAAAATAAAACATTGAGAATAATTAAGGCTAGAGTATCTGAATAGGCAAATTCATGCTTTCAGAAAACATGAATCTTCCTGAAACCTGAAAATTACAATTCATGAGGCTGATATTGCAGAATAGATTCTGATGCAACTTGTTTATAAGCTGCTTTCAGACATGCACTGAAGTCTGCATATTTTCTGGAGGGGCTGTACGTTGGAACACAACAAGTTGACCTCGACAACGAGATTCGAAAGCTTTTGTCGATAAAGTCTAATGCCAGTGATGATGTGCTGTAAACAAAAACATGTGCTTTACACAGCGGAACTTCTATGTCCTATTCTACCTCCTGCATGATATACACAATGATGAGTTCTTCATATGTGAAAGGCAAACTCTGGAAAATATCCACACCCAATTTTCCAGACAGAACAAAATATGCCTGCTGTTCAGAGTTCATAGGTTTTATAATTCATTTAAACAATTTAATTATTGACATTTTAGATGATATGAAAAGGATACTACTTCATTCTTTTGTTTCATTTTGTGCAGTGATATTATATTTCTATTTAAAGCATGCAGGCACAATCTTGACTTATGCACTCAGTACACAAACACCAGTATAAAAATTGAGCATCTCTGAGTCAGCAAGAGTGAATCCCAAACAGCTCCTGTGTGTATGAGCAGAAACCCAAAGGCTGTGAGAAAAAATAACCTACATCTTCTGGACTGGGTCACTGTGTCAGAGGCAGCCACTTGCAGACACTCTGCCCCTGTGTGCTTGTGAGGTCTATGGATAAATGCGTGTGTGTGAGGCCATCAAAAATATCTAATACTTTCCTCATGTTCCTTTTCCATGATATTTGGTTTCCCCGTGCAGGTGACACTCTTTAGGGCAGTAGCCACTTGACCCACAGTAGTCACACGCTAAATCCTCTAGAAGAAAGGAGCATTTTTCTAGAAATAAAAAACCTCACCCCATTAGTGTCCCTGGGCGGGAGAGGAGGCAGCAGAGGGCAGTGCCACATTGCATCATACTGTGTCAGAGCGGTCATTTAGTGAAATAGTATAGCAGAAGAAGCAGAGTTACAGAAGTACAGGTACATTTTTGCTGATTTTCTATGGGTTTTATTTTTCCTTCTTTCTTAAATTTTACTTTATTTATTGATTTGTTCAATGTGTACTTAATATACTGCATCAGATATAGCACAGTGCTCATTTCCATCTGTTGTCTCTGGGTATTTATATAATGGTAATCATATTAAAAACATGGTAATATTGCATGACACCTTAATGGTTAAGGGACACAGAAACACAAAAAACCTGCATTGTCTCACACAGGAGGAAACACGTTTGCTTCAAGTATAGTCGACTTCTCTGTCTGTCACTCTCTGGGGAAGGGTGGAGTGGGTGTGAATGTCTTAAATGAAAGACTGTGAGAATGTTTGTTAGAAAAAGAGACTGTGTGACATTCAACATTCATATTGCAGCAGAAGTGCCAGTGATGTAATTCCCCTCCCTGCTGTATAAACATTATTTTAATGGTGCGTGTTTTATGTGTAAAATACCATGTATGTTGGATGCACTTGTGTGTCGGAGAGAGAACAGTGACTGACAGCTGAAACAGCCACTGACTGTGAGCTGCCAGGCTTTCAGAAGGGCTCATCTGACAGCTTGACTTTCACAACACACATTGTTTCCAGACATGAACTCCGGAAAATTGGGTCCACAGTTGTTCACATATGAAGAATGCAGCAGGAAATTGGGTCAGACACGTTCACAACAACAGGAAAATGTCCTGAACATTCAGGTGAGGAGTAACGTATACACAGGAGGCAAGACGTGACTTATAAATTCCTTAGCATCAAAAATGGTATTGGCCCTCATCATCAAAAGCTCTTGAATCTCATTGTCTTTCCAAGTTGACATCTTATTGACCATCTTCTGAATGTATGGAATCTCTTTTTCAGATAGTATTCTTTATTTGTTTGTTTTGCATCCGTTGCGTTAGAAATGCCATCAACTTGTGAATACTCGCTCACTGTCCGAACATTTTGCAAGGGAGCTGCCAGGAAGAGTTCCAACAAACAAGCCACTGACTTGGACGTTTGCATTTTCGGATACAGTCTTTGCAGAAATTTGACCGACCTTCTTACATGAGAATTGTCTATAGGAAAAGAAGAAGTCACTTTAACACCGGAATGAGCAGAAGGAACAATTACAGTAACCACTATACCCACTGGTAATTCAAAATATTGTGGGTGTTGCAGGCTTGAAAAACTACCCTGTGATTTTATGTGGGAGCATCGTCTATGGCCGAGACATTAAGTAGTAGTAGGAGTGATGTTACATAGACACAGACGTCGTCCTTCCTGGCTTCAAACCTTTTTTTAATGCCAGCACACAACGTAAAGTCTCCTCGATGAGTCTGTGATGACAGGCCCGCTATCTGAGGAAGAGCTATGGCTGCTAAACTTGGCAATGACTGAATGGTGAGAAGCACACCAGTGACTGATTGTGACAGCTTCACTGAGATGCTGTTGGCCAACTCGGGAGGATGGATTTCTGATGCTTTCTCATTTTCAGTGTCTCCTTCAAGCTCTTTTTATTTTCTTCTGCTTTTTCTTACTCCCCTTTTTGTTCTACATTTACATTATTTTCCGTCTTTCTCTCTCTATTTTTTTTATTTTCTACAGGACATCTCACGCCTGCACCCTGCCCCCCCCCCCCCCTTTTTCTCTCCTGTCATCACCTGACAACCACCTGAACAGTGTGTTGCTATGGCAACCACTGTGCCCTTCCTGTGTGGTCTAAGTGAAGTAGAACAGCTCCATGTAATACACAAGCATACAGCGAAACAGACAAATTACACACATACCTCCTGTTTTTGTGATCAGGAGGATAAACAGGGTACCGAGACAGAAGGATATCCTGAGGAGACCATTGTGTGCGTGGGTGTGTGTGTGTGTGTGTGTGTGTGTGTGTGTCTGTGTGTGAGTTAGTGAGAGAGAGAGAGAGAGAGAGTGATAGAAAGAAAAGGAAAGTAAAATGAAGAACAAGAGAGATTGAATAGCTGCTTTCAGACATGCACTGAACTCTGAACATTTTCCTACAATTTTTGTGGAGCAGCTGTGAGTGAGAATGCAAATCTCCATTTCAGTTACTCTGCACATTTTCAGGAACCTTTCCTGCCAGCCCATAGTAAAATATTCGGAAAATGTCCAAGTGAGCCTATGTGAGAATACAGCAGAACAATCCGCAGTGAAGGAGTAGTCATGTTGATGACATGCAACGGACGGACGTTAAGTATACAGGGACAAAAACAATACAAAATCACAGGTTATCTATGTTTTATGAAAGACAGATGTCATACACATAGAAGACACTGACAAAGATGTCAACTCGGAAAGATAGCAAGATTAAGGGCCGACGCCAGTGTCAATGTGCTGTAAACAAAAACGTGATTTCCACAGTGCAATTTATACGTCATGTCCTTCCTCCTGAAGTTTTCTGTAGATCATGTCTAAGAAACAGCTTATGTTGTTGAGTATTGTGTATTTTTGGCATTTATGTTACTAATCTAACAGCCTGTGATTATTATTATCACTGGATTCTTGAACTGCATTCTGTCATTTTCTAAATTCCACATAAGTCAAAGAGAGACGTAACCATTACAGATCAAGGTGATGTAATTGTCCCTGATACCCATAACAGCAAACATATTTACTGTGAAGTTGTTTTGCTGCACCTGATTCAGTCTTTTTTTGTCCAAACAGCAGCAACTGAAGATTCATTTAGAGGTTACTTAATTGAGCTGTACGCTGTTATGAGGAAATCTCTGCTCATTCATCCAAACAACTGCACTTAAAGTTACAGTGATAGTTCATCCTTCTGTTTACTATTGGCTCTTCCACACACACTTGTGTTATCATGTCTCTGGCTCTGTCACTTTCGCTGCTGTCTCTCTCTCCGATTTCTTCCAGCCTTTGTGTGTATCTGCCTTTTCAACACCCCTTATTTCCTCAGCCTCCTCTTAAATCAATATACTTGAATTTCTCTCTCGTCTCTTCCTGTCTGCACTCCTCTGCCCTACAGCTCCCTGCCTCGTAAATGTGTGTATGTGTGTGTGTGTGCGTGCGTGTTTGCGCAGTTGGGTCATCTTTGAGATTCACATCTGCAGAGTAAGCTGTGGTGAAGTCAGAGGAAAAGTCACCACTTTTCCTATTTCTTATCTCCTTTCTTTTCAGACTTAGTTAGCATCTATTAATCCTAAAAAAAAAACAAGCGTTTCACTCACTGTTTCAGTTCTGATGTATAAACCTAACCTAACAACTTACATTTGTAGTTAGAAAACCTAAAAGAACAATGGAAAAAGAGTCATGATGTTACAGCTGATTCACATGTGTCATGCAGAGGGCCACGTCCCACAGCGACAGCCACAGTGCGGGCTGGCCTTTTTGGGCAGTCCAGTGAAGTGTGACCCCAGCCTAAAACTATTCCAGTTATGTTGATCGTGTTAGACGAATACGGGACACTCACATGCTAACACTAGCACACACACAGAGAAAAACATGGAGCCTTTTGATCGACAGCTGGTAATTGCTGGTGACTCCTTCACAGATGGGATGTCTGGTTTGACACAGTGAAAGGACAAAGGTTAAATGACAGCATCATTCTCTGCTTTGTTAAATCCTTGTGTCAGTTTCTTTCCCTGTGTCTCTCTCTGTCCCTTGCTGCTTGCGACCCCCCCCCCTCCTGTCTTCCCTTCCTCTCTCTTTCGCTTCATCTGGCTCTTCTTTCCGTGTCGCCAGGAGGGGGCCAATGGGTGGTCGACTACCACGACTACAAGTGAAGAGCGGAGAGAGAAAGAGAGAGAAACAGAGAGAAACAGAGAGAGGCAAGGGCATATGTGTTGTGATAAAATGCTCAGGTGATAAAGAGGAAGGGGAGAATAGAATAAGTTTGCTCATTAGGTGTTGACACAAAATCTATGTTCTATTCATCAAGCGCCTATAAAAGTAATCAGGGCTCTCAGACATTCCCACACACATTATTACGCACACATACGTGCACACACCTACAATTAGGAGGGAGTCCATTGTCCTACTGAGTAAGCGGGGGTGTTGCTAGGCAACCTCTTTTTCTAAGGTGAACGAGACAGTGCTGAGGGAGAATAGTGAGAGATGGAGAAAAAACGTAATACAGTGAAGAGGGGAAGATAATGAGTGTCTGAAACCAGAGGGGCTGACCACAGGAAACTCACAAACCACATGCAAATGGACACACACTGACACAACCTCAACCTCTCATGTTTATATGTATATGGATATAAGGGCAACAAATAAGAGCTATTTGTGCGGACAGCTGCACAGAGCAAAGACGTTAATATGTTGGATGGATAATGTATTATAACATTTTTCATTAAGCTACAGAAGGATTTTGCAGCTGAGAGCATTTTTCAGGGTGTCTATATGGATGTGTGTGAACTGTGAACATGTATGATGGGAGCTTAAGTTCAGCTGCATCAAAATATAATGAAAATCAGACAGTCTTACATTGTTGGTGACAGGCTCTGGTTGGTTTCTACTAACACACGGCTCAGCTAATGCTTAGTAAGTGGAGAGTGCTGATGCAGCCTTCTACTGGGATATGTATTTTGAATTTTGTGCACCCCGACAAATCTGCAGCTCACTATAGAGTGGCTGTCTTACAGAGGGAAATAATTTCATGGTATGGAGGTGGTCATTCTGCTAATAAGTATCCAAGAAAAGTTAAATAAAAAGAAACTGGACTTGGTTGTAGATACTCGAAGACATTTCAGGATCCTTCAGTTCTGACTGACAGGTACAGAGTTTCACCAGTGTGGTACAAAACCTGGGGCTAAACTTCTAAAGACTACTCAAGTATTGATAAGCTCCAACGTTAAAGGTTCGGCTCTCTGGACTGGAAAATATAAGAAAATAGATTTTCTATTTATTTTATTTTTTTCCAACTTAAAAGTTATCTTGCATATTTCATTTACCAACAATTCTGAATAAGGCTACATAGACATTTACTATGTTTTCAATTGAAAGTGCATCAACACTACTCGTGACCATGTTTGTCTCCTTATATTTCGGACATGCTTCCCTGCTGGGTGGAAAGCTGCTTGGAGTCAGCATAGAGGGAGTAGTCGCCATACCAGGTATTTTAAAGTTAGATCTCTGCCAGAGCCTGTATGCTAACATGTTACCTAACAGTTGATACTAACAAGAAACATTGTCACGAGCACAAAAAGTATTTTGCATGTAACAGAAACACAAGTAATCTTTGGACACATGTAGAAGAAGTCTATCACAAACAGGCAGAGAACTGCATAATATTCCACTGCTGAGCACGTAGTTCATCTGTATGCTAGCAGCCTGAAGCTGTCACATGGAGTTAACCTAATTAAATGACCATGGGTTGATGATTAAAAGCAACTATGAGCAATCTGATTGTTACAAGTGTGTTCAGAAATTCAATCTGAAATAGAGTATCATCTGAGCTGTCGTTCATAAATCAAATCAAATCAAATCAAAGTTTATTGTCACATGCACCAAATAACTTAGCGTCATCAGAGCAGTGAAATTCTTGTGACCTGGCAGGCAACATCTACGCAGTAGACGGGAAATACAAGATAAAATAAAAATTAAAAAAAAGAGAGTTTCTCCGCAGTTTCTGTTGCACATCACTCAGAGCAGTGATTAAGGGGCTGCAGGCAAACTACTGCACAAACATATATTTATTCTTTCTTTTAAAGTAGAGAATGTTGTCAGAAAGAAAAGTAGCGCCATTAAAACTTTAACAACACTCATTCCTTGTGAGATCTTTACCAAGGCCATTGATGTCCCTTGGTTCGTTAGTGCTCCTAGCTGATGTAACAACCATTGTTAGAATCATCATCCAGTATCTCTAACCAAGTCCTGCTGCCCTCGAGCCATTCTTCAGTCATTCTCATAGTGCTTAGAAATATAAACACTTTATATCTCCCCCGAAGTCTGAATATTGATGTTGCTGATATAGCCTTTTAGCTCAAAATAATCATAATGAACTTTATCTTAATTCAGTGTGCTTAAGTTTACTTGCCTCAAAATATGAAATCTTGAATTTAAAGTAGTATATACTAGCAACTCTTTTTTCAGACCTGGGCTCTGGAGAATATCTGGGAAATTGGGTTCGAACTGTTTTTGGAGTTTGCCTTTTATATATTAAAAATGCAGCAGGACATTTTCCAAGTCAGATGCATCCACAATGCGCAAAACAATCAGGCGAGGGGTTGCAGCTGTCTCTATCCTACAAGATTCATGATTACTATTCAGCATTTCATAAATCGGAAAAAAGAGCAACAGAATGCCTGGAAGAAAACAAAAAAAGAGGGAGAAATCTATGAGTCAAATATGGCCTAGAGCAGTGTGTGAGTTTTTATACTGAATCAAATAAGGTCTAATTTTATATACTCCCCTCAAAATCTTATTTTAATATGATTTTAAGTTGGTAAAGTGAGGGAGCAAAAATTCTGATTTTCATCAACCAACAAAAAATGTGGTCACATCTTTAAAAGAGGATTAAAGCATGATATCTGCATAGTAGGGGTTCCATTTGCAAGACTTTTAATTTGAGTATTACAATTTTGTATTTAGTTTCTCAATTTGTTCTGAAGTTTTTGGCTACTCACAGCATTAATTCAACAGTTTAAGCAATTTAGGTTTGTTGTTTGACAAAAGTGCTGAAAGTTTAGCTCAGCACTTGAAGCATAAACTCTGAGTCTTGTGGTCAGCCTAAGTTCTAAAAGTCAGTTCTAAAACTAACATACTGACATTTGGTTTACAATAAACATTTCCCTTTCCAATCTTTCTAATCTGCAAACACAGTACTGAAGTCGCAGGGCTAAAGGCAAAGCACAACTTCTGATTTGGGTCAGGTTTTAGCAGAGTTCTAAAGCTGAAGTTCTGTCTCTTGTCAATGTGTTCACAAATCAGAAAAATGTGTGTCATTTGATACTCCTGAGGCAACCTCATGTTGAATACATGACACATTGCATAAACAGACATAATTTTCAAACTAAGGATCAAAGCATTGACATTTGCACAGCAGTTCAGGTTGGTTACAGTAGGTGAGAAGAGTTATCATTGCCTACAATCTCTCTAATTGAAAGGCATTGTTGGGATTTGAATGCAGGATCTCCTGTTTATTAGACAGGCACTTTGACCAACAAAGCCAAAACACCAGCTCAAAAGCATTACTAGAGCAATTAATAGATCCAGACTATACAGCCTGAAATACACAAAATTGATTTTATACTAATCCATATCTGTCAGCCCCCCCCCCCCCCCCCCCAAAAAAAAAACCCATATCACAATCTTTATAACTCACAATCATGATACATTAGTTGAATTGCAGTCTTTTCTCCCAATTCTTAAAAGTTGGTTAAGCACATATTCAATACAAGTCAAGCCAGTCTTACCTGTGCATAGTCCCTCTCCAACTGTCCCTTCTTTAGACTGTAGCTCCTACAAAGAGAGACAGAGATTTTTTCAGGTTATTGCAGGCAGGAAAGAGAAGAGACATGTACATGTTAAAGACAGAGGAATCAAATCTGATATTTTCCATTAATAGTTTCTGTATTATAGTGAAGAAAAAACAAATGTGTAACAATCAATCGTGTTCCTCATATCTCAGGGGTGCACTCATGGCCTTGTCATAATACAAAAGAGAAATTACTATCTCCTTCATGTCTCTTTACTGGCTGACAGTTACTAGTATATTTTCTTAAAATGCTCCAGGTCTGACCAACAAAATGAACAAACCCTAACAAACATCTCTCTTGTCCTCTTGCCAAACAAACCGACAGCAGAGACAGTGAAAGCTCTTATCACAGCCCAGGAATGTGCAGAATGAAAAACATAACATTATACATATGATTACATGGTGTGATAATGGCTGCATGTGCTGAATTAACAAAGCTGAATGCATACTGCTGATGACATCACCAGGTCCAAATATATTTAACCTGTGTATTTTTTAATAATTTTGACTACTTCTAAATTTGATACTCAGAATATGTATGATAAATTGAATACATTTAATTGAATCAACAAAACTTTGTTGCTTCTAGAAGGGTATAAAAGCTTTAGGTGACAAAATTGTAGAAAAGAAAGTGCTGGGAACCCATGAACTGAAAAATTCGATTTTAGTATTACCAATCAATGCAGACTGATAACATAAAAATTGTTCAAGTATTTATTAAGAGTCCTCAACATGTTCACGTGAGTCAATTTCCGGTTCAGTGAGGAAGGTAGTACATACACCACATACTGATCATAACAGGGTGTTTATGACTGTCACCCAGCAAATCTACTTGTAAGTTACCACAATTACTGCTTTAACCATCTAAGCCACAGGGCCTGCTGAAAGTGAAGAGCCCTCTAAAAAGTAATCAGCAGATGCAGATAGACTTGAAATACTTTCACAAAAATTACTTTATACTCATCAATATCTGCCAGTCCTCCCAAAAATCCATATCACAATCTTGATCGATTATTGAATCTTTCATAAATCTTGAATGTAGACTACAGGAATAATATACTCAAACCATGGGCCATCAACATCAATGTTATAAAATGATAAAGCAGTATCAAATGATGATTTGATTGACATCTCAGTGCAGTATTGGAAAGATTTACGATTCATTTTAAACAAACAACAGCTCTACTCCTGCAAGTTATGTGCTGAAAGTTTAATCCTCCTGTTTCATGTTACATACATTTTTATTATTTATTATAAATACAAGGAACTACATTTCCTGTTCAGTTAAGTTTAGAATATACACTGCACGCTGATTATAACAAGGTTCTCAAAGTTTTCATATTGATACAATTGAAACTGAGCTGGGCTATTGAAAAGACCCTGCTGGAATTGGACAAGCACAGAGCAGTGTGAGATTAGCTGGGTGATGAATTAAAAAGGTTTCAAGGATTTACCATACCTTTCCTCTGATTTTAGAGCGCAGAGAAAATATTTGAATCATCTCTAAAACAGCATACACTACATATAAGGTCCAAAAATATTATATGCCGTACGTATGTTACTTTACCCTGTACTAGATTTCATTGTAACTTAAACTCATACAACACAGCCGTTTAAAATAAACTCCATATAATAGACTGTGTGAGGGGACTCAGCAGCAACAATCGAGCAACAACAGGGAAGCGAAACAATGGAGGATGCCAAAAAAGGAAGACAACACACTTACTGTAAGTGTAGACAGCATAATTACTGCCAATTCTCTCTGTGCTAATTACAGTCCAAACAAATAGGGCAGTGCTTTTGTCAAATGTTTCCACAAGAAATCATTTTGTGTTAAAGCTGTTAGGTGAACCTGTTTTCTTCATAACTGCACAGAGAAACACCAAACCAACCATATTTCCGACAGACAATTATCTGATGTGAGAGGCTGAAGCACCAGTATAGTCTTTAACTCCACCCCTGTGCATGCTAGTTGAAACATGACACACTCCCTCCCCCGATCACGCAGATACCCGTTACTAGCTCTCAGATCTGAGTCTGCAGAGCTATAAAGATATGTTGCATATCTATGCAAGCCTCGTTGGCGCAGTAGGCAGCGCGTCAGTCTCATAATCTGAAGGTCGTGAGTTCAAGCCTCACACGGGGCATTTCTTTATAATTACTCACCTACGTAAACAGCAACAACTTACTGGCTCCACACTGAACAAACACTATCATCATAACCAACTTCTCATAGATAAAACAAAAGTAAACTCATCCAGTTTTCAAAACATTAACATTCATCTTAAATACATTTATTAACATTGTCAAGACTCATTCTACACAGTAACAGCTGAAATTGAAAGGTCTCTTTCTTCTTCCTGTTGGACAGATGAATGACCTCAGTTCTAAGCTAAACAACAGCAGCAATGCTAGCTGTTCGTATTCTTCAAGTCGTGCCTGAGGCAAACACAGCTCTGTTGTTATGTGTGGAGCCCCTTGTGTGCAACAGAAAAATGTATAATTTCACTGTATAAATACAATTAATATAGAAAGATATTACCTTAAAATATTTCACAACACTTTCTCAATTTAAAATAGACAATGTTTCAAAAACAATCAGCCTTTATATGCCTCAATTGTCCATAATCAACAAACATTTATAGTTATTGTTATGCCTACAAGGACTAAAAAACTCAGGCTAAAATGAAACAATGGGGGACCCACAAACAAATATATCAGGCATAACCATTGACAACCAGAGACTGAGCCTTTGCCATCCTTATTCAATCACACTTAACACTGATCTTAATTAAAATCCTGCTGATTTCATATTTATGTTCTTGGATAAATGGGACATTGTTAGGAGAACCATCCTTGCCTACAATCTCTCCAATTGAAAGGCAAGCAACAGCGCCTGCTGATATGCAAAATTGACAAACCAAAACTGTAGGACAGGGCAAACTAGCAGGAAATACATTAAGAAGATGGGAGGGTATGTATAAACAAAGCCTGACTGGTAAAAAGGCACTGCTGGGAGTTGAACCCAGGATCTCCTGTTTACAAGACAGGCACTTTGACCAACTAAGCCACAGCGCCTGTTGATATGCAGAATTGACAAACCAAAACTGTAGGACAGGTCAAACTAGCAGGAAATACATTAAGAAGATGGGAGGGTATGTATAAACAAAGCCTGACTGGTAAAAAGGCACTGCTGGGATTTGAACCCAGGATCTCCTGTTTACTAGACAGGCACTTTGACCAACTAAGCCACAGCACCTATTGATATGCAGAATTGACAAACCAAAACTGTAGGACAGGTCAAACTAGCAGGAAATACATTAAGAAGATGGGAGGGTATGTATAAACAAAGCCTGACTGGTAAAAAGGCACTGCTGGGATTTGAACCCAGGATCTCCTGTTTACTAGACAGGCACTTTGACCAACTAAGCCACAGCGCCTGTTGATACGCAGAAGTGACAAACCAAAACTGTACGACAGGGCAAACAAGCAGAAACTACATTAGGAAGATGGGAGGGTATGTATAAACAAAGCCTGACTGGTAAAAAGGCACTGCTGGGATTTGAACCCAGGATCTCCTGTTTACTAGACAGGCACTTTGACCAACTAAGCCACAGCACCTATTGATATGCAGAATTGACAAACCAAAACTGTAGGACAGGTCAAACTAGCAGGAAATACATTAAGAAGATGGGAGGGTATGTATAAACAAAGCCTGACTGGTAAAAAGGCACTGCTGGGATTTGAACCCAGGATCTCCTGTTTACTAGACAGGCACTTTGACCAACTAAGCCACAGCGCCTGTTGATACGCAGAAGTGACAAACAAAAACTGTACGACAGGGCAAACAAGCAGAAACTACATTAAGAAGATGGGAGGGTATGTATAAACAAAGCCTGACTGGTGAAAAGGCACTGCTGGGATTTGAACCCAGGATCTCCTGTTTACTAGACAGGCACTTTGACCAACTAAGCCACAGCGCCTGTTGATATGCAGAATTGACAAACCAAAACTGTACGACAGGGCAAACAAGCAGAAACTACATTAGGAAGATGGGAGGGTATGTATAAACAAAGCCTGACTGGTAAAAAGGCACTGCTGGGATTTGAACCCAGGATCTCCTGTTTACTAGACAGGCACTTTGACCAACTAAGCCACAGCGCCTATTGATATGCAGAATTGACAAACCAAAACTGTAGGACAGGGCAAACTAGCAGGAAATACATTAAGAAGATGGGAGGGTATGTATAAACAAAGCCTGACTGGTGAAAAGGCACTGCTGGGATTTGAACCCAGGATCTCCTGTTTACTAGACAGGCACTTTGACCAACTAAGCCACAGCGCCTGTTGATATGCAGAATTGACAAACCAAAACTGTACGACAGGGCAAACAAGCAGAAACTACATTAGGAAGATGGGAGGGTATGTATAAACAAAGCCTGACTGGTAAAAAGGCACTGCTGGGATTGGAACCCAGGATCTCCTGTTTACTAGACAGGCACTTTGACCAACTAAGCCACAGCGCCTATTGATATGCAGAATTGACAAACCAAAACTGTAGGACAGGGCAAACTAGCAGGAAATACATTAAGAAGATGGGAGGGTATGTATAAACAAAGCCTGACTGGTAAAAAGGCACTGCTGGGATTTGAACCCAGGATCTCCTGTTTACTAGACAGGCACTTTGACCAACTAAGCCACAGCGCCTGTTGATATGCAGAAGTGACAAACAAAAACTGTATGACAGGGCAAACAAGCAGAAACTACATTAAGAAGATGGGAGGGTATGTATAAACAAAGCCTGACTGGTAAAAAGGCACTGCTGGGAGTTGAACCCAGGATCTCCTGTTTACAAGACAGGCACTTTGACCAACTAAGCCACAGCGCCTGTTGATATGCAGAATTGACCAACCAAAACTGTAGGACAGGTCAAACTAGCAGGAAATACATTAAGAAGATGGGAGGGTATGTATAAACAAAGCCTGACTGGTAAAAAGGCACTGCTGGGATTTGAACCCAGGATCTCCTGTTTACTAGACAGGCACTTTGACCAACTAAGCCACAGTGCCTATTGATATGCAGAATTGACAAACCAAAACTGTAGGACAGGTCAAACTAGCAGGAAATACATTAAGAAGATGGGAGGGTATGTATAAACAAAGCCTGACTGGTGAAAAGGCACTGCTGGGATTTGAACCCAGGATCTCCTGTTTACTAGACAGGCACTTTGACCAACTAAGCCACAGCACCTGTTGATATGCAGAATTGACAAACAAAAACTGTAGGACAGGGCAAACTAGCAGGAAATACATTAAGAAGATGGGAGGGTATGTATAAACAAAGCCTGACTGGTGAAAAGGCACTGCTGGGATTTGAACCCAGGATCTCCTGTTTACTAGACAGGCACTTTGACCAACTAAGCCACAGCGCCTGTTGATTTGCAGAATTGACAAACCAAAACTGTACGACAGGGCAAACAAGCAGGAAATACATTAAGAAGATGGGAGGGTATGTATAAACAAAGCCTGACTGGTAAAAAGGCACTGCTGGGATTTGAACCCAGGATCTCCTGTTTACTAGACAGGCACTTTGACCAACTAAGCCACAGCGCCTGTTGATACGCAGAATTGTCAAACCAAAACTGTACGACAGGGCAAACTAGCAGGAAATACATTAAGAAGATGGGAGGGTATGTATAAACAAAGCCTGACTGGTAAAAAGGCAACGCTGGGATTTGAACCCCGGATCTCCTGTTTACTAGAAAGGCACTTTGACCAACTAAGCAACAGCACCTCTCTATAAGGGCTAAATTGACAAAACATCACTGTGGCACAGGACAAACCAGCAGGAAATACATTAAGAAGATGGGGGGGTAAGTATAAACTAAGCTTGACTGCTGAAAAGGCACTGCTGGGATTTGAACCCAGGATTTTCTGTTTACTAGACAGGCACTTTAACCAACTAAGCCACAGCACCTGTTGATATGCAAAATTGACAAATCAAAACTTTTGGACAGGGCAAACTAGCAGAAACTACATTAAGAAGATGGGAGAGCAAGTATAAAATAAGCTTGACTGGCAAAAAGGCACTGCTGGGAGTTGAACCCAGGATCTCCTGTTTACTAGACAGTCACTTTAAACTTTCAAATTAAAATGGTGGGTGGTGACTCTCTGCTTCTTTCATCAAACACACAGAGTACATATGCAAATTTGAATGCTGCCTCTAACATTTTTATCCACATCCCTAAAATAAGCTTTTCTGCTTCGGTACCTAAATACGATAGTGTACTTTTATGCTAGTAAGGGCCTCTAGAACATTCACGTGACCGCCACTACACAGAATGGCACACACCAACAAACCTCTGGGATTGTCGGACATGTGCTTGTCACACTCCCATGGTTACACTGTGTAGGAGATCTCATACATAAACATGGATGCCCAATTACCAGCTAGAAATATTTAACACTCACTATGCATGTTTGTATGGTGCTGTGGGTTTTATAAGTGTTGTAATATCAGTGTGTTTGATCATAACATTAGTTATGACCTGTTGTGTCACTGTAGGAATGGATATCATGTATTTGATGCATGACAATTCATCCATTTGGAATAAAAGACTCTCGGTACTTCGTCTGTTTCCACTCTTCATTCACCCTGGCCACAGACTATTGCTCTATTTATCCTTAAAATCTCCCCATACCCTTCCTCCACTTCCACATATGTGTCACCCTTCCCTTCCCTAATCTCATCCCTTCCTATTTGGCTTTCTGCACTTGGCTTTCTAAGCTTTCTTGCCCCTTCTTTTTCCACTACTCTTTTCCTTGCTCTCTCTATCTACTGCATCACTCTGCTGCACTAATGACACAGTGTGTCTATGTTTGTATGTTCAGAAGTGTATGGTGCATGAGACAAAAAGTAGTGTCAGCATCAGCAAAGGGAGAAAGAAAACGCCCAGGTTTTGCCGATGAGTATGTGTCTGACAGGAAACACTTAAGTGCTTGAGACTGGACATTAAGTGTATGCTGCATGTGTATGTGTTTTTGTGTGTGTGTGTGTGTGTGTTAAGGGCAAAAGGGGCAGTGGGTTGAAAGGCAGAGTGGATGAATGATCAGACGTGGGAAAACAGCTGAGATCAATGGTTTAGAGGACACAGACTGAGATCAGCGACAACAGGATAAGCAACATGAGGTACAGACAGAGGCGGAGGAGGGTGGTCATGTTTTCACACTGCGTGATCACCACAAGGCATAATAAGGCAGTTCCTCTGCAGTTTTTACATAGAAAGGCCGATGGGTCTTCGGAGACTTCTTTTCAGACTAAAAGATGATTGACTAGCAGTAGGCAATAAAAGATAATTACTGTGAATTTTATAATAAAGGAAATCTAACTTCTCATTACTATACATTAATTCATAAGCCCTTTAAGACCTGGGGGAGACTTTAGAAGTGGATGTTTATGAGACATTTGACCAGTGAACTGGATCAATAGTCATGTTGGGAAGCAAAAAGACATGATGGGATGATGATTTTTTCATAACCCACCATGACCTTTTGATCTAGGCGAGTTATAGTTAATATTACCACAAGAAAGACCTGATGCAACACCATCACAGGGTCACAAAACTTTTTATTTCCCTGTTGCTGAAGCAAATCTGAATAGAAAAATGGTATCGAAACCATTTTGGAGCATAAAACTTTGGCTTTTATAGAAAATCTTTGTCTTTGCCTGAATGTTCCTCAGCAAATTAAAAAAAGTAGCATAGCTATCTGAACACAGTGCTGCAGGGCATTGTGCCAAGATGACAGCTTTTTTACAATTCAGTTTTATTTACTGATTCAAATCAAGATAAATGATGCAAGACACTGTCACTGCTCCAATTTTGATTCGAAAATATTCTTCTTCTTATTCAGCAAGTAAGAGTCAGTGTTTATATGAAAACATTAATCAGGCAAGGTGAATAACTATTTAAGAGGTATGCCTATCGTTATGGTGTGTGTGTGTGTGTGTGTGTGTGTGTGTGTGTGTGTGTGTGTGTGTGTGTGTGTGTGCTGCCTGAGCGAGAAAGAGGAGAAAAAAACGCATGTCTATCTATAGTTATGAGGGCCAATTTTGGTTCAATACCATCATTGTGAGGACATTTTAATGTTGTGAGGACATTATGGCTGGTCCTCACAATTTCAAAGGCTTGTTTGAGGGTTAAGACTTGGTTTTAGGGTTAGGCATTTAATTGTGATGGTAAGGGTTAGGCTAGGGAATGCATTACCAATGAGTGCCCTCACAACTATAATGAGATATGCGTGTTCGTGTGTGTGTGTGTGTGTGTGTGTGTGTGTGTGTGTGTGTGTGTTGAGGCAGACATAAGAGTATGGGGGATTTAACTGGATTGAGGACACCAAGTTGACTCCTTGAGTCCACCAATTTGTGATCGTTTTCTCTTCTCTCTCTTTCTCTTGTCCTCTCTCATAAATAAGAGTAGTTCACTGGATTAAATACACACTCTTTGTCTTTCTGTCTTTCATTATCTCTATTTTCTTTTACAATTGGCCAACACATAGGCTAAATTCAGAACATCAACAGAAACGTGTGTATGTGTGTGTGAGTGTCAGCGTATGTGTGTGTGTGTGTGTGTAGTTTGATTAAAGCCAGTCTGTGGATTAATTAGGGTAAATAACCTCAGAGCAGCTTTTGGGATTTAAGTGTTAAAACCTACTGTAGGCTTTACGCAGGAAAGTGTATGTGACTTTGTGTGAGTTTCATTACATGGCCACAAGTCTTCTCCTACTGGATCCAGATATTTTAAAGATGATGTTTTCTGGAGGCTATTTAGTCGTCATGACATAAGTACCTTCTAGCACCATAGCCCAGTGAAATAAGTCTATGAAAACAGTTGCAGAGGTTAAGTTACAGTCCAATTCCATTAAAAGTGTGTTTTTAAATTGACAGATCAACTTATAATTTCACTATAAATTCTGACAGACAGCAACAGAAATTCCAGCAGAATCCCACAGATGCTTTTCAATAGGAATCATCCCTCTTCCTTCTCAAAAAACAGATGTGCTTTTCCTCCTCAACTCCACTAGAACGTGCCATCAAAAATAATTACAAAACATTTAAGGCTGTAGAGGAGCGTACTGAGAAATAGGCTGCAGGCAGCGTCTTCCAACCACGTGGATGACAAAGTCAATTAGGAGATCTCTACCCAGTAGCATGTAACTCCATCCCTCTCAGACGGAAAGAACCAGAATGTTGTGGCCACATATGCTTATCTGGCTCTCCCCCTAGAACTGAGACCAGGACCTTGTTCACTCTCTGAAAGCCAACAGCAACAAGGCAATCTGCTCTCAAACAGCTGGAGCTGCCCCCCTCCCAAGATTGAAAGTGAGAATAAGAGAAAGTGAAGTCTGAGGTGGGGAGAGCGTGAAAATGAGAAACAGGGAGAAAGACAGTGATGGAAGCAGAGAGTTCTGGAGAGTTTGCTGTCATGTATAATCAAATCTTAGTCAACGCAGAAGATGAGAGCGCGTAAAGGAACCAGGGTTTCCTCCCACTGCCAAATCTAAAAGGGACAACTGCCAGACTTACACACATCACGGGTAAACACAGCAGAGAAAAAGAACAGCAAGATGAGAAAAGTGACTGATTTAAAAAAGAGCCAGAGCAAAAGATAAAAACAAACTGAGGGAGAAGGAAAAGATGACAGAGGGAGATATGGTTTGAAATTTGGAAAAAGAGAACGCGAGGGAGAAGGAACGAAAGAGTTGAAGAGCAGGCGAGGGCAGCAGGAAATTCCTTCGTCATTTTCCCAACCCTTTGTCCATCTCAAAAAATGAAATATGACAACACCCCTCCTCCTTTTTTCTCTCTCATGCCAATCCTCCCTGACTCATTAGTTCTTCTCTCTCTCTTTTTGTACTCGGTTGTGTTCATGCGGGCTGGCAAAAGAGATAACTGGATTTCAAATAGTCTGGCAGCTGCACAGTGTATTCCTCGATTGTTTTGCAGTGGAAGAGAACAAGATAGTGTCAGTACAAGTGGGGCTGTGCAATATGAAGATATATAGATATGTATAAAGTCATGTGATGGTTCTTCCACATGGCACAGATGCAGACAGGAGGTTTGTAAGAAGGTAACACAAACAAACATGGAGGAGAGTGAACGTGACACAGAACAAGGGAATTCCAAGCAGGAGACTCATTCATACCTCATGTCTTCCAGCAGGTCACATTCAGTCTGGTGTTTAAAGTGCAGTCTTGTCATCTGCTCCGTGTGTGTGTTTTTCAGCTCCTGTGTCACTTTGACCTGGAGGAGACAAAAAGACATGTCAGGGAAAGGATTGTCATTTCTTCACCCCTCTGCTCTGCAAACATGTTATTTAAATCAAGGCTCACATTCATCAACAGAGAGAAACCGCCATTACTACATTTTATCTTATATATTTATAAAATATCCAGAATGAGCTATGAAATGATGAAGTCATTTGTGATTTTGGTTATCATAGTAGAGCTAAAATGTTTTCTATGAGCTATGAGAATGATGAATACCTACTAGCCTGAAGGTCATGGACACATTAATAATTAATAATGATCTTTTTTTTCTCAATGGCCACATCAACCACCCCTAGTAGGATTAAATGTTAAATGCATTAAGTCCCCAAAAGTCACACACCAATGTGACACATACAGTAAAAATAATCTGTAGATAGGGCTAGATAATATGGCCAAAGATCAATCAAGGTAAAAAAAATCTTATCAGTCCATATTAATTATCATGATACACTTCATATTAATATGTTTTTTAAGTTTGACTGAGTTTTGCTCCTGAATGAAGGTTGTGATTTTAAACTCTTCTTTATGAGCAGAGAATGAAAAACTCTTGATAAATAGCAAAACGTTTTACAAATCTGAGGTCAATCAATTATGAGCCATATTCAGACTGGGAAATGTTAAAACATTATGACCTTAGATTCTCAGCGGATCTGGCCCCCACAGGGACACTTTAAAACTGTCTTGTTTCATTGTATTCAGAATCATATAAAACACAGAAAAGCACTAAATCCTCACATCTATGTGACATTTTTCTCTGATTCAATTACTTAAATAATTAATAGATAATCAAAGTTGTAGCTAATTAATTTTCTGTCACTATAATGAGCTTGTGATTCAAAAGTATCATTAGTGGATTTCAGCAGGTTCAACCAACTCTACTTCCATCCGTCCATCCATCAGTAATCCATCAACGTTAAAAATCAGCGTCAGGGTTGTGTCAAACTTTTGGGGGAGGTGACTCGCAGTGAAGTCTGTGCATGTCAGGAAAAGATGCAAATTCTATCACTTCATACATAAATTAATTTTGGTGGTCACTGGTCAGACCAGGGGGTATGACATTTTCTCCTTTAAATGGTCTTGTGTAGAAACAAAGAGCTCACCATCAACACACACTACACACACACACCCACCTCCTGCCAACACAGACTCACTCTGAAGGTCATTGTGTATTGTCGAGTGAATTCCATTAGCTATTCACCAACACAACAGTGGGCAAATTCATGACTGTTCTGTTCAAACAAAACAATCAACAACGCAAAACATGCACACACGCACGCACATGCACACGCGCACACACACACACTCTGCACAGCTCCTCTCTTTCATGTGCTGTCTCTGAAGATAAGGAGGAAGGAGTGGTTTATTACGTTATCAGCCCAAAATGACTTCACTTGATTTCACCTTCCACCACTCGCAGCAAAACACAGGAAGAGAGGTGGAAAGTGGGAAGAGAAATGGATGACAGGGAGACAGAGGAGATAAAGTGAGAGTATGAGTTGTAATGGGGAGGTTGTGTTTGAGAGAATTAGAAGTAAGGAGTAAGGAGGGAGAGAATAGAAAATGGTAATACTGAGAAGGATGACAGCGAAAAAGATTAGACATAGAGAAGTTAATCAGGAGGAAAGAGAAATTCAGAACATTAGAGTTATGTTACAAGAAAAGGCTTCACTTAGTGTAGCTTTCAGTATTAAAGTATTATAGGCAGGTCTATGATACTGCAAAGAAGTTGGTGTGTGTCATGTAACCTAATTAGTTGCATATTTTATGGTTTTAATGTGCACATGAGAGGTAAATAATGAGGAACTGCAATTAGGTAATGATGAGGAATCAGCATCAAGATAAGTTATTAGGTTCATCAAAACATCTGTACATTACTGTGTGATATGTGAATCCCTTCCTTTTTCTTTTTTTTCAGAAAAAAATTAGTCTGACCAGAAGTGATGGCTCTTGGTCCAGATCGAACTGATCCATGGTTTAGTTCATTTGCAGTTTGAAAAAACACTTTTGAAGAGTTCTGTCTTTGGACTAATTGCTGGAAGTTGAAACAGCATTTGACTATAAAAGAAGAAAAAGAAGTCGAACTTGCTCACAGAATTGCTTGTCTGTCCATTTAGTGCATTCAAGGGCCCTCTAATGTGGAATAATGTGCCTTGAAAGTATCACAGTTTTAAAAAAATACAAGAAGAAAAAGAAGGAGAAGCAGGTTTGTTGCCAATGCTATAATGTTTCCACTTGTGTGGAGTACTGTGTCTGATGTTGTTGATGCTGGTAGTAAAGCCACAATGATATCACACTGGCAATGAAATTAATGCAATGAGCCGATTCATTAATTTTCTCTGTTCAAAAAGAAAGACTGCTGCTGCTAACTGCTGGATTCAGATGCACGCCTCTCTATAAACCAATCAATGTCAAGTAAAGGTAAATGCAGTCCACGTACAAGATGAGGTCAGGCCCGTACATAAGCAATATAAAATTCTTAAGTGGAAAAAATTTACCAGATCAAGTGTAAACAATAGCATGATCCTTGGTCCAGAGTTTCAGGTGTGAAGACTCTTGGATTCACAATGTCATGTCATCTTGTATGTTTAAGGTAATGTAGACTATAAAGAAGAAATGGCTAGTTAAAAACAAATAAATTAACATAATTTGTCAAAAACGTAAATGTTTTGCCTGTTTTTTACCTCTTCGGTACCCATCTATAATTTTAAGGTAGATGCACTGAGACACAGACAAAACACTTGAGGGGCCGTATGTGTTGCACTGGGAGAGAAATTATTAGCCTCCAACAGCCAAATACTGATGCACTCTGATGCTGTGGTGCTGCGAGTGTACTCACTGTGCCATCCACACTGGCAGGGGGTGAAACATCAGTGTTTTCACACCAAAGTGAACGGAGAGTTGCTGACAGCTGACAAATGAGATCTTACTAAATGAATACGACCTCAATGATGCCGTTGATCACACACGGTGGAGGGAGACAGTCAAAGTGGCCTCTATGGCCTCTATAATGAAAGGATCTGTTAAAGTGTGTGTGTGTGTGTTTTTTTTAAAGACATGACATGACATGTTCAAGGCCGGCGTGTATGTGTGTATGTGTGTGTGTGTGTGTGTGTGTGTGTGTGTGTGTAAGGAAGAACCCAGAGCATAAATGGCACTGGGGGAATATGTGGTAATTAAGAGAAAACTGTGCAGAGGTTCACAGCAGGGTAATTGGCTCTCATGCATCTATTTCAGGACAACACACACACTCACTCACACACTCATACAGACACCAATGGACCAGCAACTTCAACACATACACACACAAGATACCAAGCTATAGGGGACTGTGGTCTTTTCTCAGCCTGTACAGAATCAATAAATTAGCATCTGACAAGGCTCTGCCAGCATGTCTCCTGGGTTTGTTTCTGTGTGTGTGTGTGTGTGTGTGTGTGTGTGTGTGTGTGTCAGGGTTCTACTCATGTTATGGGGACCTAATTTTGTTTACACAGTGACTTTATGGTGACTGAACAAAAAGTAAGTCTGCATATTGTAATTAATTGGATTTTGCAGGTGAACACATGTTTTAGGGTTAGGTTAGATTAAGTTAGGTTAGGGTATGGGGTTAGGGTTAAGGTTAGGCAAGTACTAAATATGGTTAAGGTTAGGGTAAGTCTCCAGGAAATCACTGCAAATCAGGGTTAGTATGTGATGTGTGTGTGTGTGTGTGTGTGTGTGTGTGTGTGTGTGTGTGTGTGTGTGTGTGTGTGTGTGTGTGTGTGTGCGTGCGTGTGTGTTGATGTGACCGTGGACGAAGTGAAGGTCCTTCCTTCAGACGTGGAGCATCACACCGTGGAGAAACAGACAGACAGCTTGTGTAGTGTATGTCTGAGGGGCCGCTGTCACACATAACTGAGCTAACACACATGCTACACGGCAAGTACATTGAGGGCTGCTAGTTAAAATCCTAATGACGCGAGAGAAGGTGTGAGAGCGATAAGATATTTGTAAATGTAAAGTTATGTGCATTAAAGGACATCTTTTAATGTGCCCTTTAACAACACACACACACACACACACACACACAACACGCGATATGATATTTAGTCATTGACGCTTTGCACAAAACGCCTCATGCTAGCCCACCGAGCGGTTTGTAGCTAACGTTATTAGACGTCTGGACAGATGCATGTTAATGCCACTAACCTAGCTAGCAAACGCTGCTAATGTTAGCTAGCAAGTGTCTTCACTCCCCTTTCATGCGTGCGTGTGTGTGTGTGTGTGTCAGGTTACCACACAGTTATCTGTCATTGTCCGCACAGCCCAGCTCCAAACATAACGGACCCCGCAGATCACTCACCTTCCTCGGCGGCGGCTGCATGTTGGAGTCTGGACATGAATGGTCCGAGATGTATTCTAATGTACTTCCAAGAGCAGATCCCCAAAAAGAGAAACACAAAACCCCAGTGTGAGGGGGTCTAATGGTTTCTTTTTGTTTGTTTGGTTTTCCCCCTCCAACAAAAACAAGAAAAAAGATAAATCCTCCCCTCCTCCTGACGACAGGGAGGGAAGAAGGGCTTTTTTAGATGACTACCCCGGCGGCCATGATTGATGATAAATGGCTCGTTTGTGGCTCGGAGCGGAGACACTGGTGTTAGTGGAGGAGGAGGAGGAGGTGGACTGGTGTTGAACTGTGTTGTGGAGCAGACAGGCGGAGAGAAAAGCAGGGGAGGAAGTGATGGAGGAGGAGGATGAGGAGGAGGAGGAAGGTATTAACGGGGATCCCCTTCAGCTGCTTAGTCCGATGGTGCCCCCGTGCGGCAGCGAACGGCCACGGTCTGCGTTCGAAAACATCAGGTGCAGACTCGAATTCTTTTTTTTTGTGTGTTCCGCCTTTTTGTTGAGTGATTTAAATCAAATATATCTGCAGGAAGGATGGTAGCTAAAAAAAAAAAGAATGTGGCTTTTTGTCCAGGAGCTTCGGTGTGCAGCTCGAGGAGCCTGGTGCAGGAGGCTGCGTCCTGCAGACCTGCATAGCAACAAGAAACCGCAGTCGATCCAAGATAAATCGATCAGAGCGGAAAAATAGACTCTTTCCTTTGTCAAACAATAATAATACATCATAATATTGAAATAATCACATATCACGACGAAATTATGACATTTTCCTCATAGATTCAAATTTTTAGTTGCATCGTTTCTTGTAGAATCATCCATTCAATTGTCAAAATCTGTCAGTGATACACTTATTTATTTGTTTAATAAATTCTTCTTTGTAATGTCCATATGTAAATAAGAAAAAATAAATACAAACATCTAAATGTAATCATCGAAGCTCATAAATCCAAAATTAGTAAATTAATATTTAAACATATACAGGCATTTGTTCCAGTGTCTCCAGAAACAAGAGGAATACCCTGTGTCAGTCCGTCGAGGCTCAGTTCAGACCATCATGGCAGCTCAACAGATAAATACATAGACAGTTTTTAAAAGACATTTAAAATAACAATATTGGTAGACAGTGGCTGGGTGGACAGATGGACAGATGTTTCACCTCTAATCCAAGAAGCTGTGGGTCTGCACCTGCAGTTGTTATGTTAAACAGATAGTTGAACCCTCCTCTTGCTTAGTGGGTCATTAGGGTCCTCTGAGTCAAAGTATGAAAGTTGATCTAAGTTGTACACCCACCCTGCTGTTGTGTGAGTCATCAAGAAACACAAATCCAGTTGTCAATGTACACAACTGATTATGAAGAAAAGGACCTGGATGAGTGAGAATCTTCACAGATAACTTTCTAGAGAGATTTGATATGTCAGAGACAACAAAGTGTGACATGATTGGCAAAAAAAAAAGAATGGAAATAATTGCAACATATAATATTTTAGAATTGACAATTATTATTTGGTGAGACAGACAGAAGTAACAGGAAGGGGCACCAGTATTTAACTTCCCATGTCCTACGTGCCACCGCCAAGGTTAAGGTTAAGGGCCATGTAATCATTAATACACAGAGTTTGTGAAGCAGGTAAGACATTAAGTGTTCTTTCTCACCTTTCCTCTCATTTTAAAATAACAAACACACATATTCAAACACATGCACACACACACAAACACAAACCTACATTCAGGGGGAAAAAACACATCTCCAAACGCCCACACACATAACTTTTGGCCAGTGGCAAATGGCTGTCGATCATTGTGGGATCATGTTTTGTTTGTAAGGACTCAGCTGGGATTCTTATGATTTATGATTTCTGTTATGAATTGGTTTAGGTTTATCTGTGTCTCGTTGGCCGTACAAAGGTAAGAAAGGTTTTATAGTAAAAGTACTAAATACATTATGTCCTATCTCTATTCAATCGGTGGAATAATAGGTCAACAAATAGAATTATATTTAACTACGTAATATAGTTTCTTCGTTTTCCTACCCTATGAAAATCTAAATTACTAAGACAAACAAAGAGTAATTGCTGGTGGTTAGAATTGCATCTAACAGATACTAAACTATGTATAAGTAGAATGAAGATTTTTCAGTTAGCCTAACTTAGAAAGTATAAATATTACAACAGTCAAATCTGAAGAGAATCTCGTTTTTTACTCACTGTTCATTTGACTAAGAGTTAACAGTGGGCCCTCAGGCCTAGAAGCTCGCTCTCGGTACGTACAGGCTACAGCTTGTCTGACAAGCACACGCCTCTAGACGTCTTTACTCACTCAAATAAGCACATTCAGCCACTAACTTCACACTCAGGTAAACACATCCACTCGTAAGAATGAGGACAGGCTGCTGAGGTTGGTCGACACAGGACAGTCTGTGAAGGGCAAAAAACATTTGTGTGAGTAATTTTGAAGTCTTTGTGGTAGTATATTTCAGTGTGAATATACGTTTAGCAAAAAAATATAGTTTTCATTGCTGATGAACTGTAAGTGGTGCTCAGTGTGGAATGTGCACACACAGTAAGTGAGGAGAATTTGCGGGACTATAAAAGGGGGGCCTCTCTTTCTGATGTCTGTTATCTGTTCAATTCAACCTGCAGCTTTTTTGAAGAGGGGGAGAAAAAAAGGTTGAGAGACTGCAGAGCGAGCGAGAGCCAGTGTTTTCCATGAGGAGAAAAATAATAATAAATAATAAGGTGGTTGATTCATCTGTGAAGTGAGAAATGAGTAAGTCTGGCATTCACTGCCTTAACAGCATGTGGATAAAGACATCAGCGGAGTGAGATGTTGTAATAGGATTGCTGGTGTACATAATTACAGAGTGAATGATGAGAAAATGGGCTGAGGTTACAGTATAGGCAGAAATGTAACATGCATTCCAGTGAGTGAAACAAAGAGCAGAGTCTGGTTTGAGTTAAAAAGTTACCGTGAGACTTTGGAAAAAGTGGACGTGCAGAGAGCCAGAATGATCTGATGCGTTCCTGCACAAGAACACGAGAGAGAAAAAAACAGGAGTTGCTGACAATCAAGTTTGTTTGAATTTTTGTCTGACGACACTGCAGCTCATATATTTGCATACATGTATGAGTGGTTTTCTATAGGAGGAGGATAAATAGACAGTAAGCTTTTTAAGATTGGTCCTCAGAGGTATGAAGATGTTGTGAAACCGGTCGGGCCAGGAGGTGGAACAGCACACTGAAAATGGAAAATTGAGAGATCAACTTTCTCACTTGGTAAAATCAACTTTGTTCAAATTAAAGTTAACAATCGATTTCATCATTATTTAACTAAAATTAACTTTAATTTGGGTGAACAAAAAATATTCATGTAAGTGTTACTTATTGAAGTCATCATTTCAAGTTGATCAAATTGAATTCTCCTTTTTCAGAAAATTCACAATTTAAATTTAGGCTCTTAAAATTAATTAATATAAGTCACTCCTTTTTTATTGTCTTTTCTTTCTCCTGTTTATATCACTTTTTATTGTTTTTATAGTAATTATGATTAATTTATTTTACTTTATTTCAGCTTTTTTATTAGTTTTGTCTTATTCTTGGCTCATTAGTCAGTTGTGCTGCACTTTGAACACCAACCTTTTATGAAATGTGATATACAAATAAAAATTGTTTGGTTGATTGGTAATATGAGTGGCACAAAGTTTACTCTTCTCTTCTGTCACAATTCTTCTCTCCTCTACTCAACCAACCACTTCAGAAAGATAATGACAATTAATGGAACTCAGCATTAAAATAATGCTCTCTCTGATTTTACAGTAAAAATGTATGTTTGTGTTTCATGTTTATGGACTCCGTGTTAGGGATGTGCCACAATGAATCACTTGGGGCATCATTGAGATGTAATCTAAGCTGATGTCACTTTTTGGGATTTTATCTGAGCCGTTTGTTTCATTGCATTATTTAAATTATTTACTTGGTCTTTAATTGATTGTCTCTTTCTGTGAAGCACTTTGCAACTGTGTAAGTAAAGTTTTTAAATCATGATGATGATGATTATCATTAAAGTTATTTCCATTATTATGATTATTTACTTTTCATTGTACTTTTTCACATGATCTTTTCACAATCTTTGTCCTTGTCTTTTCCTCAGGTGTTCCCACAACCAAGATGGCCACCTTTGACAACAACACAAACCAAACAGGCCACAGCGCCTCCTACTGTAAATTCAATGAAACATTTAAATACATTCTCCTGCCTGTGAGCTATGCCCTGGTCTTTGTGATCGGCCTTGTGCTGAACTCCACAGCGTTGTATGTGATTGTGTTCTGCACGAAGCGCTGGAAGCCGACCACCATCTATATGTTCAACCTGACCATGTGTGACACTCTCTACGTCCTGACCCTGCCCTTCCTCATCTACTACTATGCCGATGAGAATCACTGGCCCTTCGGTGAACCCTTCTGCAAAGTGATACGCTTCCTGTTTTATACCAACTTATATGGTACAGCTCTGGCACAACACAGACCGAAACAATACAGAAAAACATGGCTAGACATGGGAAATCTCCCAGTTATGGCATAAAACTAAGTCAACACATTTTTAATGATAGTTAAGAACTAATCACTCTCTCTGGTAGGTTCTATATTGTTCCTGTGCTGTATCAGTCTGCATCGGTTCATTGGAATCTGTTATCCAGTCCACTCTCTGTACTGGGTGAGCGCTAGTCGGGCCCGGCTGGTGTCTGTGGCAGTGTGGGCCTTTGTGTTACTCTGCCAGGCACCTGTTCTCTACTTCTCAAGAATAAGGTAATTCTTCCTTTCTTTCTGTTTTTCTTTCTTTCTGTCTTTCTTGCCTTAACTACTGACCTTGTTTATTGTGTTGAAGGTGTCTCTGATTGTGTTTATCTATAGAATATTGATTATTTGACACACCTACTCTAAGAAGTATTTTATCTCAGGTTGCCTTAATTCAATGATCAACCACCCTGCTACCTAATAAGTTTACATTTTACCTCCTTTCCGTCACCACTCCTTTCTTCTTCTGTGGTTCAGTGCCAAACAAGGTAGCAGATGAATTGAATCATCCTGATCTACTGTCATCTGTTATCTTCTCTGCCAGGGATGTCGCCACTGGGCAGACCTGTTACGACACCACAAGCCCGGAGCTGTTTGACGACTTCCTGGTGTACAGCTCGGTGGTGTCAGTGCTCCTGTTCGTCCTTCCCTTCATGGTGGTGATGGTCTGCTACGGCCTCATGGTGCGGAAGCTTCTGGAGCCGAGCTGGGGATCTGAGGGTGGGGATGGAAGGGAGAGAGGCGGTCTGGCGGCCCAACGGTCCAAGCAGAAGTCAGTGAAGATGATTATCATCGTGCTGGCAATGTTCATGCTCTGCTTCCTCCCTTTCCACCTCACCAGGAGTCTTTACTACTCCTTCAGACACCTGAGGCAGGCCAATCCAGCACAGGTGAGGACAAACACACATTTACAAGACAAGGTGAGACCAGATTGGGACAAAGCGAGACATGACAAGGGTAGGCTAGGCTAGTCTGTACATGATCACTCAAAGCGCCATTCACTGATTCACACACACAATCAAACAGCACCTTTTCTATGAGGAGGAACTCAGGGTTCAGTATCTTGCCCACACTTGCATGGCATGCAGATGGAGGAGACTGGCATCAAACCCCCAACCCTCTCAGCCACAGCCAACTAGACTAGACTTAGCGAAACAACACAAGACTAGACAAGACATAACGAGGCTGGATAGGAGGCTAGGCTAGGCTAGGCTAGGTTAGACCAGACTAGACTAGACCAAACTAGACTAGACTTGACTAGACAAGAATAGAATAGACAAGACAAGACAAGTCTACACTAGACTTGACGAGACAAGGCTAGGCCAGGCAAGACTAGATAAGACTTGACTAGAATAGAATAGACAAGTCAAGACAAGTCTAGACTAGACTGGACAAAACACGACAAGACTAGACTAGACTACATTAGATAAGACAAGACTAGACTAGATTAGACTACTAGACTAGACTACATTAGATAAGACAAGACTACTAAACGAGTAGAATAAACTAGACCATAGACTATAGATTTGTTATAATGGATTCAAAAGCTCAGTGTGTCACATTTTATATGTTTTTACATATGTATATATTATATATTCACCAGTTCAGCTGTAATTTGCTGGAGGCCTCCAGTATCGCTTACAAGGTCACCCGACCTTTGGCCAGTGCCAACAGCTGCGTGGACCCCATTCTTTACTTCCTGGCTGGGCAGGACGTCCGCAGTAACATCACAAAGAAGATCAGGTCATTTCCGTCAAAACATAAAGGTGTGAGCCGGTTCGTGACGACGCAAATCTGACCTAACACCCCATTATGTCTTGGTAAACATGACATCTCATCAGTGCAACTTTCAATGTTCAGCAAGTACAAGACCTCTGAGGGTCAGGTCTTTATGTAGAGGCAAATGTTCAATCCTATATTATTCTTTAAGCAATTATGAATGTTGTTTTTCTTCAGGAGTTTAATTTATATTGATACAAATATACTGTAAAGTGATATTCATTCTTAAAAATTTCTCAGAATTAAAAGAAAAACCAAAGCATTTATTGCTTTTTACTGCTTACTTGTCTGCTCAGAATGATTGAAGGTCTTTAGTTGAGCAAGTTCAAACACTTGGATTTGGATTTCTGTCATCAACCTGCAGAAAATATTTGCCCAGAAATAGTTATGACGACGAAAGGTTATAAATAAATGTCTAAATCATGTAGTGCATTCCTGACTTGACTCGTCTGAGCCACATATATCAGATACTGTATGTCTGTGTTCTCTCTGGTCAGACACTCCCTGCCCTTTTAAGACTTGTTAGGAAAGTTTTAATGAACATGTGCAAATGACTGTCAAGGTTCTTTGTTCTCATTTGTATCATGTGTCATGCAACAATTACTTCAATCTAAATGCCTTAATGTGTGTGGAATAATATTTTGTTCTGGCATATCAGCTAAGTGAGTATTCACAATCATTCTGCCCAACATTCTTCACACAGGCTGATTTCCTTTTTTTATTCTGTAAAATAATTTCTACAGTGCAACCTCTGAGCAGTGTAATCTGAAACCAGAGCAGTTTGCTGTGAGGTCTGTCGTTTATGAATATGGAAATTGCAATTTGTGGGAAGAGCAACGTACAACTCAGTAATCTCTCTGGTGTTGGCCACACCTCAATTACATTATCATTGGTCCATTTTCATTTAATGTGTACAAGTCCACAACTAGGGGGAGACACTGGTTAACAAACAAGACAGGATGTTGCTTATGAGGCTCTGATCTCAACTCAATGTTTTAAGTACAAGTTTTTTAAACAAACACACAACTCTGTCAAGAACAACTGCACACAAGACAAGTGTGTAAAATACATCCCTTCTTTATTTCAAGAGTAAAAACATCATACAGAATAATGTCATCATATAAACACAATCTAAAAAGTTGATGAAATGAAATGTTTTTTTATTCCTTCCTACTCGCCAGCAACACATCAGCCTGGAGACACTTAATAAGAAACAGAAGTAAAAAGAAATCAAATAAAACATGTCACTATAATATTTATCAGAACATAATAAGATAATGTGAAAATATGCATCTAAAATACCACTATGATTATAGTGCACTCTTTAAAACTCATGAGGTTGTAAACTAAAGCCGAGACTTGAGGCATCTCGACCACTAATCCTCTGCAGCCACGGTTGATTTATTTAATGAAACTATAAAGAAGCATGCATCTGTGTGTGCGTGCGTGTGTTTTTTTAAAAGTTCAGGATTAGAGCAGAAAAGCGTTTCACCAAAATGTTGTAGCCAAGTGGTGAGAAGTCAGATTTAACATGTCGATTCAGTTTTATCTGCACGGAGGTGTGTGAGGAGTTGGCCAGGTTGTTATTGGTGGATTACAAATGTCACTCACTGGTGTCGTCTTTACCTTGACATGAGATCTAGTATATCACCTATAAATGTACTGTTCGCTAAAAATGATAAAAGCCAGGTATGGTCCATTTGTTGATACCCACCCATATTTACATATGTACAGTCATTTACATGTTCTATTCTACAAAACTGAGCTTTATACACGTCTTATTTCTTTTACCCTAAGAGTGAAAGGCTTTATCTTGTTATTGGGAAGCAGATGCTGTAATGCAGTATCAGGGGGCCCCTCTAAAAGAAAATTTGGTCCCTGATCACGTATCCTCACGGTCCTGCATCTAGTCTAAGAGGTTAAAAGTCACATGCATTGCTATTATGCTGAGTGTGGGTGGATGTACATTGCAGAACAAATGATTTTCAAACTCTCTGATGTTGAAGTGAGCTCCTTCTACATTCAACATCCTCAAGGTCTGAAACTATCACTCACCTGCGCTTTCTACGTGAGCAGGAGCAAGAGAAGCTAAATCACAGAAATTAAAAAAAATATCTTAAACTTAAAAATCATATTGAGTTTTACAACAGTTCCTCTGTATAATACTTTCTGTGGTGCAACTGGAGTCTGTAATCAAGTGTCATGTGATGGAAAAACCTTCATACTCTAACTTGATGTATTCCTTTTCTTACTGTTACTGTTATTTGAGTTTCTTGTAGTAAAATACCAATGTGTTTGTCTTCATGAAGACTATTTGTCTTGTATGTTTTAACCCCGAGGTCTATTCTTTTTACATGGAAGTGCAAATACAGGGACTAACAGGGACCTTGTTTTGCATACAAACTTCTACTCTTTGTTTTCTCATCCCTCCGTCTAGTGTCACTTATTAATTGTTCACTTCACAAGAAATTAATATAACCACTGCTGTGTGTATTGACCGAGCCTTTTCCTCTCTGGATTGGGACATTAAAGCAGCTTCAGTTGATCTACTTTTTATGTAGTAATAAATACATGCATGTTTCTCTTCTTGCATAAATAGACATGACGTCTTCCAGCAGGAGGTGATTCTTGTAGTGTCTTGGTGTCAGTTGCGTTAAACAACACCCTCCTCCCTGTGCTGTGAAGTCATCAGAAGATTTTGAGGTCATCTTCAGCGAGGTAGCTTCATCGTACAGCGTCTTTCTCTGTCTCCTCATCTGAAGGAGACAGTGAAAATGTCAGGGAGGTACAAGGAGGACCTGATGGACAGAAGGATGAAACAACAGGTTTCAAAGTTTAATAAAAAAGACAAATAGATTTCCACTAATCTCATTAGTTCTTAATGAGCAAACTAACTTCCCCTACTGTCATCATAATTTACTTTCACAGTGAAACAGACTAAATAAATCAGTGTTGGGCAGAAGAACAGATACAATAATGATCTAAAACCTCTTCACAACAATTAAGATCAGCAGAACTAGAGTGAAAGAGGGATGTAGAGAGTCTTTGCAGATTGTACCTCCAGATGCCAGATGATGAAGAGGAGAAGTGTTTCCCACCAAACAGTGAGTTTCTCTGCTTCTCCGTTTCCTGGGATGATGTCTTGGTTTCCATGGTGACAGGTTTCTGCTCAGGAATCTGAGCAACTTGAAATCTATGCATTGAGCAGAAAATATAATCAATGTTACACTCAACATGATAATAATGGTCATAATCATAACTGCCAATATAACACGCAGTAACTGTTTACTGAGCGAGCCACTGGTGAAAGATAATTCAGATAAACAGTAGCAAAATGTAAACATTTCTTATTACGATTAGTTTCCTGCATTAAAACATTTCCTAAAGTAAAAGTACAGAACTAAAGAATTCATGTTATGTTAGATTTTTATCAAATTATTATGACTGGTGCATAAACTAAACTTAGCAGAACTTTAAGTTGCTAGTTGAGTAACGGCTAATTTGAATGTTATTCTATAATGTTGGGATCTTATTCTACACTATTCTCTATTCTCCCAGTCCTCTCTTAGTCGCCTTCAACTTGTGCAAAACGCTGCAGCCCGTCTTTTAACTAACAGACGAGAGCACTTGACTCCTGTTCTTCGCTCCCTTCATTGGCTTCCCGTCCATCAATTGATTTTAAACTTCTAATGTTAGTTTTTAAAGCTCTTAATGGCCTCGCCCCATCTTATTTATTCGAGTTTTTAACTATTCGTGATCCTGGTAGAGCTTTGAGGTCATCCAACCAACTTTTGTTGGAAGTGCCGAGGTCAAGGTACAAATACTGGGGTGACCGAGCTGTTGCTGTTGCTGCTCCCAGGCTCTGGAATAAGCTCCCCACTGAAATACGTGTTCTTTCTGACCTGGGCCTCTTCAAATCGAGATTAAAAACATATTTATTTCGGATGGCTGTTAATACCCAGTAGTGTGGTGACACTTTTATTTTACTTTTATTTTATTCTACTTTATTGATTTTATTGTTTTTATTTTATTATGTAATTGTAAAGCACTTTGGTTCACCGAAAGGATTGTTGTAAAGGGCTGTATAAATAAAAGAACTGAACTGAACTACACCAACCTATTGTATGAGATGATTATAAACTGAAAGAATGTTGTTAACCTTCTTCAAAATGAAAAGAAACAATAAATGAACACTGCATGTGTCATGTTGTATGTTGAGTATGACAATATGAGTCTCACCTTCCCACAGACAACACTGTCAGCTCTCCCTCCTTCTTCTCCTTCACTTCAGTCACTTCTACTTTTTCTTTTACAGTATTTGGCACGACAGTTTGGGTATAGAGCGTGTCAACACTCACTCCCCCCAGCAGGGGACTCTTCTGCTGGTCGGTGGATGTGTCCAGGGAGGGCAGGATGAGGGTCTGCGGGGGCTTCAGGGGATCTTTGAGGGAATCCAGAGGAGGTATGAGAACAGGGGGCCATTTTCTCTGAGCGCAACGGGTGCAGCGGTAGCCATGTTTGGGGGCCAGACCCGAGAGGCCGGAGATGGTGTGGAGATGGGACTGATGGGGGCAGAGTCTGGGGAGGGAGCAGAACGTGGACAGGGGAGACAGCATGGGAAACCTGGGAGAAGGGGGGGGGGGGTTAGTCACATTTTAAAAATGTTTAATGTCAGCAAGGACAAACGGTGAAATACCCTGGAAATTCAAATACTGGAAAACACAGTAAGGAGGTTTAACACATAATTGATCGCCTTCAGATTTGTAAAATGTTTTTTAAGTGTTTATCAAGTGTTTGTCAGTCTCTGCTCAGAAGAGTTTAAAACCACAACCTTCACTCAGGAGCAAGAATCAGACATTTATTGTGATAATTATTGATATCGACTGAATTTTGATATTTTTGGCCATATCGCCCAGCGCTGTAGATGATAGTCTTCATATTAATTCAGGTAAAAGAAAGTGAGGCTGCAATGTTGTCACTTTTGCTAACATGATGTGTAAATGTAAAATAAATTGAAACATTGCACATGGTCACCCTGTGTTCTTTCTGTTCTTTCATTGTTCTATTGTTCAGCAAAAAAAGAGAGCGAAAGTGTTGAATACAGCTGTGAGACCCTGTTGTACTAGTGAGTGACCTGTAGTGACCCCAGACAACTTCTGCACACACACACAAACACACACACACACACACACACACACACACACACACAGATAAAGAGAGAATGTTCTCGAATGTTAAGCTCACATGTTTCAGCAGCCTCAGAGCCAGAGGCCCCTGAGACCTCTCTCTATTGTACATGTGGCATACACACATACTCAAGTGCATTGGATCCTGTTACCATTATGTAATATTAAGAGATGAGATAAACTTTAAGGACTCTGGAGGGGGAGCTGTGCAGAGAATACACAGTACATCACAGACAGTGGAGTTAAAGCCACAGCACACAGGTGGAGACTGAGGTGAACATCTGTGTGTTACCGGACTTGTTAGATTGAGTTGAGCGATGTTAATAACAGCGACGCACAACTCATGATCCAACCACAACTACACTTGGTCATGTAAACTGTGTGACTTTAAGCTGTGTGACAGCCAACCAGCTTATTGAGTGTTTGAGCCTCATGACTCAACCGACAGTGGTTACAACGATGTGAGACGTCCACTCCAGACATGTGGGGGTGAGTCAGGTACACGGCCTGAAGTCCACTACATGGAGCTGACGTTTGAATCTTTTACTTTACGTTTATAGAGGTACCAAAAGCTGTATTACAGTATTAAAATGTACATAGAATAGACAAATCTAGATTTCAAATCCAATCTGGCCACATTTTGTAGGAAAATTCGGTATTATATGATGTCCCAGTTCTTTATGTACACATTTTCCATTATTCAATTTAACTGTTTAGCCCTTTTTTTTATTGCAACTGGCATAAAGGTGACATCAATTAAATTTAAAGAAATAAGAGCAATCAGCCAGCCGTGTGTGGTCTCATACTTGATTGAGGATCCTTTGCTCAAGGCCATCTGTTTGCTCTCGTACTCAAGCAGCAGCTCCTCTAGTGCAGCAGCATTTTCTGAAACACACAGACCCACATATAAAAACTCAATCATTATGTGAACTATAGTGATAGTCAATAAGTTTTATGTTCAAGGTAATACTGTAAATTCCTGTTTGAAGGAATGTGATTTAAGATCATATTAGAAGTTTATGAATGTTGTTCATCTTTGTACTTTTTGGCATCTGATTGGCCAAAGTTCTGGGGTTTTATTAACTTTAAGTAGTCCTGGGCATGCCATGATTTTGCCTTTAAACACCACATTAAAAATATTTACCTTGCCAGTGCTTCACACGGGTGATTAAAGACTCCAGAGAGTTATAACTGATGTAGGGGGCTTACAGTATTACTTCGCAGAGTCATATGCTTGTTTTGTCATATGGTAACAAACTGGAAACAACAGTAGAAAAATGTTGTTTGAAATATTAAATATTCAACAATACGAGTATAGACTTAAGCTAAGAAAATACTAACTTTTGTTTTTATTGTCTACAAATAGATGTTTTTGTTCTTTTCACAGTGTTGCTGTCTGCAGGTCCCTTTTCTCAAAGTCTAACTCTAACCATCAATCTGCGATGGAGAGACAAAAAGCTGCTGAGTCGGCAGCGATAGAGACTCGTCCTCAGTTGTGTGTGACGACGTCCTGTGACGACTTTCTGGACTCGGGTTCCCTTCTAAAACCACAAGGGATGACATGACTCTGACTATGAGCTTACAGAGGGTGACATCGCTGTTGGTAGTTACTGGACACATACCTTTCTTTTCAGTGATGAGGCGAACGAGGACACTGATGGTGTCTTCATTGAGGTCATCAGATATGTAGGGACAAGTGTTACCTAGTGCAAGGAAACAGAGAAAATTAACCTCTAATAATGGGTGAACACTGCAATCTTAAGTTCTTGTAACTCATTAGCTGAGTGGATACTGTTAGGGGTATTAACTGTATGTGCAGATTAACAGATGGGTTTTCGGTGTTTCCAGCTTCTCTCTGAGTCGTCACAAAGACACTCAGGAGAAACACTGTCAGAGTTGCAGAGCCAACAGCACATTTCACACGGTGCATGTCGCTGCTGGGACACCGTGCCGCACCACGCGATGGGACTGATAGGGATGGATGTGGATGACTGAACAGCAAAGAATAGATACACCTCCATGGCAACCCCTGTGACTATCCCATAATAGAACAGCACAGTGAGGCAGCTGAGAGAGAGGACAGCAATGAGGACGTTGGGGGATCTGGAATAGCTCAGTCAGCGATCACACTCCATTCATCGCTGTTGGAGCACACAGAGCTGTGTGTGTGTGTGTGTGTTTGTGTTATACCATACTTTCTATGCCAGGTGACTTTGTCTGTGTGTGAATTAAATAATAAAATGTGACTGTAGATTTGTGTGTGTGTGTGTGTGTGTGTGTGTGTGTGTGTGTGTGTGTGTGTGTTATGCTGTTGTTGTCTCCACAGTGGGTGTTGCTAAGTGAGGATAACAGCATCCTCATCACACTGAGACTATCAATTGCGTCTATTTATTGTCGGCCACGTTGAGGCAGCAGTCTCTCACCTTGTTTCTGATCCACTTGCTACGCGGGACATTTTTTGTGTAACCCCACATTTGCCTTTTCTGTTTATCTCTGTCAGCTCTCCAATAAGTCTAAATATTTCTGTGTCTGCAGCTCTGCGCTGTCGTCCCTGCCGAGCTCAGCCTGGCCTCACTGTAATTCATCCCCCAGGGTTTTCTCCCTGACTGGAGCTGATGAGGAAAGTGCTGGAGTAAGAAGTTTCCCTCTAACCTCAGCTCAGGACTTGTGCAGAGAGAGAGACTGTCCACTGCAACAAGGATAGTTACATAAGAACGAGAGGGAAAGAGGGAGATAAAGTTTTCCCATGCAGACTCCTTCTGACCTCTAATCATTGTTTTTTTCTTACTTTTCCACTTGCAGTCTGATACCCTGCTTATACTACCCTCTCTCGTCCTTTATCTGTCTTACTCACGCAGCTTATCTCTGCACTGTTGCATCATCTGCCCTCAAAGCTGTGAAGGAGAGGAGAGAAAGAAAGGAGCTGAGAGTGAAGGAGGTGACAAGGTGTCCGGAAATCACTCCGCCAATGTACGACCCTGCCTCTGTAACACATTACTGTAGATATTATCTTTCTTCTAACTTTATATTAAGGTTGAAACTGTGTCTTTGGCTTATTACACCTCTTCTATACACTATTGTTGGATTTCTAACAATTGAAGAAAAGGACAGAAGAGGAAATCAGACAAGGACAGAGAGGACTAAAGGAGACAGGACAGAGGCTGAAAAGAAAGTGGAGACAGAAACAGGAGACATTAACCATGAGCTGAGGACCCGGGTGAATTATTGATCTGGCAAGGAAAGGAGAGATAGATGGATAGTGTCATGTTAATAGAAAAGAAAAGGAGGGGGGTGTGAGAGAGCCAAGAAATGGGATGAATGGAGAGTAGGCAGATAAAGAGTAGCTGCAGCGGGATGGGGGTTCAGGGAGTTTCCCTTTAGGTGCAGAGTCGTCTTGGGTTTCACAACAAAGTGCTGAGACCCAGGCAACCCGGGCAACGCTGGAAACAAAAGGCAGAGATCACTGACAGCAAGAGTGCTGCTGTGACCTCTGTCCGGCCTTGAAAATGCCTGAAATCCCCCCGTTTTTATTTCTAGATATAATTATTTTTGACAACCTAACTCCAAGTTCAGCCACAGGTGGTGTCAGCACGAGGTGGTGTCAAACACCTCCCGACATAAGTTTAATGTGGAAATGTACCAGGAGATCAACACATCACTGTGGGGCCTATAACTCAGTTTTTAAAATGCTGCAGTAGTTAACATGCCCCATGTGACCTGAGCTTTGTATCTGCTATATAAGCCTGAGAACAAGACATACAGCAGTGTACAGATATAAAACCAGGGGCTAGGTCTGCTGTCACACTACAATAACCAAATCATAGACTCATAGAGAATAACATCTCTCTAAATTCTCTAATTATATCTCCCTCTCCGTTGAGCAATACTGCTCACATCCCTCCATCTTTCCTCATTCTTCTTCTTCTCTGTCTCTCTTTATTGTTTACTTAGGTCATTTTCTTTCTGACGTCAGTAGACAAGTGAGTCGATGGGAATGCTGTTCCCCCTCTTTTCAAAAAGGAAAATTACAAGAATAACAAGTGCACGTCTAGAACAACACAGCATGCATGACTTGTAATGACCCCTGCAAGGTCAAAGTTCAAAAACATAACAAGACTCCCATGTGTGTAAACTGTGGCTGCACAAAGACACAAACTCTAATGGGTTTCATTCCCTATCTTTATTTGAGTGTGTGCTGTTTGAGTTTGAGAGCAGGAATGATTCAATTCACATTCACATCATTGAAATCAAAATGTCAAAATCCTGACACTCATAACGCCTCTGCTTTTCCTTAGATTTACTCTGCTTGTGCTCAACCAGTGCGCTTATGCTTATGCTTTCCAGCTCAAACTTGTGCTCACACTCACACTGCTTCCGTGCACGCATGAATCGTCTGTTGTATTTTGATGCTCCTGATATGATGCTCTGATTATGCTGGTTTATCTCATTTATGAATGTGGACAGATGTGTGTGTAGGAATGTGTGTATGTAAGGATCGTTTTTTAGGTGCTGCACAGCAGATTTCATTGTACTATTCTGTGAAATGACAATAAAGTTTTCTGATTCTGAGCACAAGCAGAGCAAATCTAAGCACAAGCAGGGGCTATTTCAGTATGAGCGCAGGGTTTTGAGTGAGAGCATTACAAAATCTGAACTTGAAATCAATAAGTCCTGCTCTCAAACTGAAAGACCATGATCTTGAATAAAGCGGCAAAAAGTAAGCCTGTATCCTTTGGGCACGGATCCTCATCACAACAAAATGTCAAAACAATGTTTACTCACTTTTCTCATATTCTCTCTCACTATACTTCTCTCTCTCACCTTCTTTCTGTGGTGTGGCTGTCTCTTCATCCCCTCCCTCCTTGTCAGCAGTGCAGCGGTATCCCTTCTTCTTCAGGATGTTGCAGATGAGGATACCCAGCAGGCCCATCACACAGAAGATGGGCACCAAGGCAAAAACAGCGTATTCGGCCGACTTCTCCTCAGCACTCCGCACCACTGTGCCATTGATTGTTCCTCCTGCACCAATGGATGAAGCTTTACCCACCGTGCGAACTGTTCTGACATGTAATGCTGCAGAAAGAAAGAGGATATAAGAGTTGTTGGTAATTACGAGACTGTATAATGGATTTGCAGCATGTTAATATAAAACCTTCTTCTTGAAAGACACTTGCTGCAGGAACATACTTACTTTTCACACAGGGAGTCTGGGTGGAAACTTCCCTGGAGGCAGAGAAATAAAACCTGCAAGTGGAAAAAAGAAAGAAGAACAAGCATAATTAGAAAAAAAGTGAGGGGCTGTTTAGCAATGAAAGAATGAATCAGTGGTTTCAGCCTGTGGCAGGGTGTGTTCAGTGTTGCCTGCCCCTCGTGAGGAATCATGCACTATGTGTGTGTGGGGGTGTCTTCCTGTTTTCTCGACTCAGAGAAAATTAAATGACTTAATTTAGAACAAATAAAAGTTTTACGAGGTGCGTGTCACAGCAAATCCCTTTGAATGTCAGGCATACAGCTGGTGTGAACAGTTGGTGGATTAGGGAGCAGACAGGTAGGCCTCCACAGAGACAGACTGACAGTCCTCACCCAGGCAAACAGTCTCCACAGATGGCCTCTGAGGTCACTGTGCCAGGGGCTGTGACCTTTCGATTGAGGACCTCGCAGGAGGCATGAGGACGGCAAAGTTCAGAGTTGAATGCGTCCGAAAAGGTTCCTGTCGGGCACAATCGGCATTGCACTTCCTCTGTTGGACTTTGGATCTGCCCACAAGCCTAAAATGACAGAAGGAAACGTCTTAACTCAAGCTAAAGAGGCTGAATTCAACCTGCAGCTAAAGAGACACACGACGCATCTCAAATAAAATCCCCCTTTGGTTATAAAGCAACACTAAACACTGATTTATGGAGGAAAAGAACCCTAATTTATATTGAAACATCAAACTCATGAATCATGTGGTAAGAGAAGAGATACATCTAGTGTGTGATTCAAATAAAAGTCAAGTTCTCTGGTATAGGATACAGAGCATAATTATGGAACATAGAGTGAGGGTCTGTCTACGAAGTTAAACTTTAATTGATGGAAATAAAACAAAATCACACTGTAGCAACAGATACTGAAATGAAGGTGTTATAATATCAAATTAAATGATAAAAATTGTTATCAAATATTTTTTATTGTAGTTTATAGTCTCACCTTGGAGGGCTCCTCGCCTGCTGGGCATTGCAGACACACACACCCTTCTCCCCACCGACACTGCACTGCTGCAGTCCCACCACAGCCAAACACCTGCAAGACACACACACACACACACACACACACACACACACACACACACACACACACACACACACACACACACAAAATCATGATGTATATGTCACATTGGCGATATGGAACCGAATTGAATTAGGTGCAAAGAGTAAGCGTAACACAGCCTTAAAAGATAGCTTTAACACACACACGCGCAGACACACACACACACTAGAAAGCACATACACATTCTGTGCATATTTACCGTGAGAAGGACGATAGCTGAGCAGTAAAGGTGGTTCCTCATCTTCTTCAATGTATTCTTCTATGTACATATGATCTGGAACAGACAGGAGACAAATCAGATTTATTCATGTTTTAAACATGGTCAGGTCCACATGTACTAAATAGTATATGGATGTGCTATATACATTTAGAATTTATTGATAATTTAACTTCAACCAAAGCTTGACCTTTTACATGCCAGGAAAGTTTTGCGACCCCTGTTCAGCAGTCTTTCTCTCTCCCTCTCTCTTTCTCTCTCTCTCTCACACACACACAAGCTCACATAGCAAAAAACACCTGAGTCATTTTTGTGACCGAGCACAGTGGCTCTTGTGACAGGGAGGTAAGGAGCACTTGTAAAATGCCATAAATAACATTTACCATGAATCAGGAGATTTTAATAGACAGGAGTGAATGAACCTGGGCTGCTCTGTAACTACTTCTGTCCTGTAACTACTCACAAACACATTTAAGGCCATTATTCATGCTGCCACATATTCATTTACCAACACGTGCTGACTTTCTCAATCCAGGCCTGAGAGTTTTTCCTGGTGTGAGTTAGAAAAATAGGTTCTTCTCATGGACAAAACTAAGTAGTGTTATGATAAAGATGGTGGCACTGCCTTCTTTACAATAAGTATGTTGGAAATAAAATGAAAGCTTTAAAGCTCCAGCAGGACAATCTCTGAGTCATCATCGATGGTTCGTGTGTTTAGATCTGTGTTACCTGTTACTACAGTGTTACTATTTACTTAATATTTTATAACCCTAAATCCCTGCAGTGCATGTGCGCGTAAACATACACACATATTATCATGTTTGTATTTAACTTAATGGACTAAGATGAAATCAAACCTGATTTAACAGTTTTAAGCGTACAAACACTTGCACTTGCTCACGTTCAGATTTGAGTTTTCACTATAATGTAAAAGGCCAAAACTGGATCATAAAAACATTAAAAAGGCAGCAGAGCAGAGCAGTCAGCTTGGTGGTCACTGACCAAAGAAACACATGAGACAATGGAGATATGTCAAGCAAAAAGATGACACAATAATATGGAAGAAAGAAGGAAAAAGATGAAAAACTGAGGGAATGGGCTGCAGTATTTGGTTAGAGCAAAGTTAAAAGTAAAAGAGAAGTTTAAAAAAACCCTAAAGAGACAGTATGGATGGAGGAAGACATTATGGAAAGGATAGTGAGGAAAAGAGAGAACAAAAGAGAGAAGACGTACAGAGGAGCATACTCACCCCAGACTTGCAGTTGAATTACAAAGTTGCCGTGACAACTCAGTGAGGATGCTGTGCTACAAAAGTCTGGGCTAAAACTTAAATATAACCTAACTTTCTTACAAAAACGCTGTTGTCACGTAACTTAAAAAGGGACTACAATCTTTAACAAACTGGAAAATGACGACATAGAATCTCAGATCCTAGGAGAAATTACCAAGTGAATGTTGAGATGATAGAAAAGTTACAAAAGTAAAACAAAAGAGTCAGACACACAAATCTGTGTAGCTGAATGGAGAAGTGAGTGTACCTGCATGTGTCTTATACTGTCACTCTGACCACAGACACACCCCTGATGCCCTTAGGACATGCCCATCACTGCTGAGTGTGTGTGTGTGTGTGTGTGTGTATGAGTGTGTGTGGGTGTGTGTGTGTGTGTGGGTGTGTGTGTGTGTGTGTGGGTGTGTCTGGCTGCTTTAATGATTTAATGTCGCTTTTCATCTTTGACCACACGGCAAGTTGTTTTAAACATTAGCATGTAAATCAACACTTTTAGCCTCAATCAAACGCACACACACACTTTGTACAAGCAAAGAAAATGTAATGGCTTTATGATTTTGGTCCGGCGGAGCTTTAATGCCAATGACAGGCCTCTGAATTATAATTTCAGGGAGAAAGAGAAAGATAGAGCAGGGACAGAAAAACCACTGGCAAACAACACATGGGTGAAGGCAAAGGGCTGATCGAGCTATAGGGGAACAGAAAAGAGAGAGAGAGAAGGAGATGGAGAGATGGAAGGAGGAAGCGTTGCGGAGTGAGATTTCTAAAGCTTGATAGCATCATATATATAGAAGCATTTGTTAAAAAGTCATACAGACCAGAGCTAGAGGCTAATTACAAGTCACACAGGCCCACAAACATAAACACACAAATATGCACCAATATGCACAATGACTCAGCTGAAAGAAAGGATGAAAGGATCTATCAATATAACGACAATGATAGAGAGAGCTCAACAAAAATGAAACCTAAAATTAAATAATGTTTTTTTTGTAAAGTGTCAAGGAACAAATTGGAGCGGGTCAGAGGAAGGTCAGCCTTTCTTCTCTTGACCTCCTGATATACAGAAACTGAACTTAGACTCCAGCAGAGCCAGAGCAAGGTGAACATGATTTGTAGTGTAATGAATGTATATAATCAGAAATCATCAGTATAGAGTGGCAAATGTTTTCAGAAGTTTCGTTAGGAGCTGATACAGTGTATATACTATATGATGGAGGGAGGAGGTTCAGTCACTTCATAGGAAAACCAGTGTCATGCCAGGTCTGCCTTTTGTTTTCATATTTAACCTGGTTGAAAAGGTTTTGCACATTTGAGCACAGGGGGGAAAAGCTTCTTATTCTAACAGTTATTTTTCCCTTATTTTTCTACTGGATTAGATTTTGCAACCTTAAACTGTGGTTAGTGCAAATATATTTGGATATAAATGTATTCTGGAAAGATGGAAAAAGGGACTTTGTCAGCTAAAGAAAGTAAAGTAAAAGATGCATGACAAAGCATGTACAGCAAAGATGTTAAAAAATATAGCCACTAGAATACAGATGCTCACAACCACCAGTGTCTTCATGTGATGCATTTACATTTAATTTCAGTTTGCCTGAGGTTTTCCACACAAACCCACCACAGAACAACAAGCCCATGATCATCCCTGTGTCAATGTATGGCCTTGTCTGTGTAACACTCATCTGTCTCTTCTTCTTCTATTTCAATCACAAGTGTCAGACCCACAGCAATTCATCAGGATCAACACCTCTCTCAGGACATGGAAAAAAAATCTACTTACTAAAACACATGCATTTCTCTGAGGTCAGTGGAAATTACAATAGATAAGTGTATTGAATCCAGTAGTACTGTTTATATACTGACACTTGTTGGGGGAAGTGGGACAAAAGTAAATTAAAGTGGCTAACCATGGGAGCTAAGTAGACATAGCTACATTTACAAAATTTTACAAAAATCTTTTGTCTGCCTCTTGTGACTTTCTTCCGTGACAACTCCAAAGGGTGAAGCCAAAGCCTCTCAATCAATTTGTGTGGTAGGTGTCTGATCTGATGTTTGATGCAATAAACACAAGGTTACCCTTCATGATTGACAGCAGAGGCTGACTCACAGTTAGTGAACAGGTCCTAACTACCACGGCTCCCTCCCCTGATCACTGCTGCTCAGACCCTGGCTCCAAATGCGCAAGACGGCAACATGACCATCTCTATAGAAAGTCTATGCTTTTGTCTCTCTTCCTTGAACTCTCTCTACTCTTTCTATCCTCACTGTCCTGTCTGAGCTGTCAATCCTGTGATTGCATTTTGTTGTCTGAATGTTTGCTTTTCATAACCTGAGCCTTCTTCACGCCTGCTGTGCTTTGGTTTGGAGGCTGCACTTGCATCAACGTGTGGAAAACAGATGAAAAAGATGAAAACAACAAAACAAGTCCCAAAAAAGTAAATGGAGTTAAGCTTGACAGTTTTTCCTTCACTGTGTAAAACAGTAATTAGTCCAAACCGTCACTGCTGTTGTTTGACACGTTATAATAACAAGTCACGACAACGTCAGATGACCAGTCACATTTTCTGTGTTGTTCAGAGGACCTAAAAATAGCAGTAATGAAGAAGTAATGGCGAGGGCATGACAAAAACATGGATATTATTCTATTCTGCGGTGGTTTTTGGGGCGAGGACATGGGGCGGCAGCTGATGTGTTGGAGAGCTTATTCTGGCTACTTGATGTCATGCAGCAGATGAGCTGAGAAATCCTGCTGGATGAAGCTTTGAAGGAAGGAAGGAACCACAGAAGAGGAAACACACAAATGAGTGGAACTCCTCTCAGTTTGAGGTGACTGAGCAGCAGGGGAAGATGAAGGTAAGGTCAGGCCGCCACATTATTGGCTTCTGAATAATTAGACGTGTTTGTCAGATATGAAGGATTCTGACATGCTTACATGTCTTCCATATTTAAAGTAGAATCATTTTACTATTTCTGACAATGAGGTGTCAGCGGAGTCTGTGGCTGCTTGTGACTTGAGACCATATATAGACACGTCTCCACTTCCTCCCGTTATTCAGAAATTAAGCCAAAATATCCTGGATATAAACACCGCCATCTTGTACCCATGAGAGCATTGGAACCAGAGTCTGTAGTGATCGGGGATGGAGCCAACATATCGAGGCCCCACTGATCCACTCTCTCAACCAATCACAAGTCAATCTAGCTGTAAATAATTTCATCCGGGTTTTTTTTTGCATCAAATAACCAATTAAGACAAAACTTACCACAAAAGAGTGAACGTTTGAACAAACATCAGTTTGATCAGAACGACCTGAAAAGAGAGTTTGACTGATGTGCCACCCACTAACATGGAGAAGGCAGAGTTTATGACTATACAGCAGCCAGCCACCAGGGGGGGAATCAGGACACTTTGGCTTCACTTTTGGGGAGCTGTAATGCCATCAATCTTTATGTACAGTCTATGCTTGAGGATCCTTGGATTAACTTGTGTCACCTCTGGTCTAAAATGTTGAAGTGTAGAACAACACATTTAAAATGAAAGGCGGACTGCCTGGACAAATAAACATTCAAACGCCCAATCAAGTCAGATTAACTTCAAAGAAATTTGTCGAGCATCAAAGCCTCTTAACATTTCTCCAGCTCCTAAAATTGGTCAATTCCAAGTGAACAAATCCGTCTGCGTCTTTCCTCATCTTTTCAATAAAGCCTTTTTCAAAATGTTGTGGAATTATGTCACCGTCCAGTATTTGACAGTATATAAGTTCATGGAACCTTATATGTAATGATAATAATGGTTCCGAGTTGGTGGGTTGCAGTCAAAATGGTGGATCTTGTCTGAGTTCACTGTGAGTCAGCTCTGAGTAAGGACCGGATGTATGGTTTGGTTTAGCTTTTTTTTTTAGTTAGGTTCTAACATAACAAGACAGTCTAGCTAAAAACAACTTTTCCTCCCTCTTTTCTTTCCAGCAAAGTAACTGATGTATTACTACATTCCTGTTATTATTGGCCTTTATAGCAGACCATGCTGTAAAATAAGTGTTTGGGTAGTCTTAATAAGCCTGAATTAATTATAACAGCAGCAGCAATCCTTTTCACCTATTGTGTTCTAAGTGCTTTGACTTTGTGTGGCAGCTCCACACTTAATCTTAATTTCCTTCTCAGTCTGTCTTGTTTTATTTTGTGGGAAAAACACACTGAATGGGTGTTAGGTCAGCCTGTGTACTGACAGTGATTTAATGACTACAGAGAAACATTAATCCTGAGGTAACATAAACTGGAAACAACAGATTTACAGCTTCTCTTTTCAAAGCTTCTCGTAAAAGAACAGGGAATTTCAGCTGGTCATCAGATTTATCATATAAATACAAATTGTGCCACAATGGAGAAGCGGTTTAACTGAAAGGGCTCTTAGGCTTTAATCTATCAATGGCATAATTACTTAATATAAATTACTTGAGCTAGTGCGTGTGGTGGCGGCTGATCATGGACTGATTACTGCTAGATTGCTTGATATACAATATGCCTACTCACATACAGCATACTTCTATTACTGACAATAATCAACCATTACATTTGTCATTGCTCCCTTTATCTCTATCAAATATATTCTTATGTATAATTACTTTAAACATTGACACACCTCTCCGTTATGTTAAAAACTGTTGGTGTGTTCAGGTAGAAGTGGCATCTATTGTACTTCTGTCCTTCCTGGGAGAGGGATCCCTCACATGTGGCTCTTTCTGAGGGATCTACGTTTCCCCCTGTTAATAGTTATTTTTGTAGTTTTTCCTTACTCTTGTTGAAGGTTAGGGACACAAGATGTTGAACCTTGTTATGTCCTATAAAACAAATTGGGAGTTGTGAATATGGGCTATACAAATAAAATTTGATTGATTGATTGATTGAGGTTTATTTTGATCAGGTTTGGCCTGGTCTATAAACCAGGTCAGGTTCACAGAACTAACATTGTGTTGCTGTGTTCTGAAAATATGTAACAATATGAATAATGATGACAGTCAACAGCGTCATCACCCTTTTCTAATCTTTACTACTTAGTTTTAAATATCTTCAGATTTCTGTCCCTTGCTCTGTATGTAGTGATGCATCATCAGGGAAAAAGAGATAATTTCTGGAGATTACTTGCCTCTCTCCAAGTTGAGAAATCTGCCTTTGTCTTAGGCTCATAAAACCCTTTAAATGTCCATTAGATTAGCTCAGACATGTATAGTCACCAAGCCTGAAACAGGTCAGTTCTTCTTAAAAATTGAAGAGTTCTAACGTCACAGATAATCTGAAGATTCTAAACATTGTCTTGACTGAGCAGTAACACCATACTCTCTAGACCATAATGCTGAAATTGAGCCCTGATTTGGGTTAAAAATGTTTCTCCATAATAACCTGAAAAAACTAAAAAAAGCTGAATGCTCCTTTAATGCTCAAAAAGAGGCGAAGAATCTCCTGGAACTGTTTAAAGTACTTCATGAGGAGTGGCTTCACCGTCCATCATGAGAAACACCTCACAAAAAAAGCTCAAAGTTCCCGTGCCAACATAGTCTGTCTATTAACTTTGTCACGTAGTGTGTCGCAGTGTGAATTATCTAATGGCATGAGAAGTGAAATACAATAGAAAAGTACTGAGCCTGCAGAAAAAAGGTTTAAGGTAATTATACTCCATTATGCATCAGACATTTCGTGGACTGAGAGATAATGTGCACGTGTGTGACAACGACGCGATCGGGACAACCATACCCTCTGTTTGACTCAATGGAGGTGCCCATTATCTGCAAATGAAAGGCTGATTTACGCCGACTCTTTCTACGTTAGAGCTCAGACAATGTCTCATTATGGGGAGCGCGTCTGATAACCGTGCAGGTGTCGCCTCTTCACACACGTCTGCGGATGCGTTGTTCTCTCACTGCCTCTTTGTGTCTGTCATTCCCCCGCTCTGTCCTTGGGTTTACGTGATGCTAGTCGTCATGTTTTCCAGTGGAACTGCACACCAGCAGAAACCTAACAGGCCTCTCCTGTGTCTCCGCTGCACGCTGTCTGCGAGGCGTCGCTAGGTTGGAACTAGAGAGGTCGAGTTGAGCAGAGAGAGTGGAGGTAGACAGAGGAAGAACGAACGTGAGAGACAGGCACAGTATGTAGTTCAGCCTGTCTACAGCTCCGTGATACTGACAGAGTTAAACCACTGCTGCAACCTGAGACCCCACAATGCTCGATGCTAATTTCCCACAGCCGCAACATTCATTCATAACCCTAACCCTAACCCACAAAGAAAACTCAACAGAAATATCTCTTTTCATTTGATTAATTTGAAACAGATGCCACATCATACGGGAAGTGGTGACATAAAGGTGCTGTAGATTTGATATTGGAGTGTCACGTTGAAAATTTGAGTGTTTTTCATTGTCTCATCACAAACAAGCTGCTTCTATTCTTCCTTCTAATAACTGTGAATATAAAGAGACATGGACACATTGCTATTACTTCACAAGAGGCCAAAACAACCCTAAAAGAATCAAATGTCTGCTTATTATTATGACTATTACTATTAATTTCACAGGAAGTACTTTCAGAGACGATGTTTTTCAGAGTGTTATTTTCCCTTACATCATCATCATGTGAAGCAACTCCTTTTGTTTCAACATCATAGGTGTTCATTTATAACTCATACACATATGCTAAGTCAATATTAAAGTCAGCTGCATACATGCACCCTGTAATAAAGCAATTTTCACACATGCAAAAACATGTCTGCACACTTTCAACATGTAATCTCTATTTGTCAAACAAATAAAGAGGATTTAGTTAATTACTGTTTTAGCCACTGGGCAAAGCTAGTGTCTCAGAGCTGTTGATGTGACGCTGCATTGTCTGCTGCTCTCAAGAAAACTGAACTGGTAAGAAAAAGACGTTTTTCAGATTTGTAGATTTAAAACTTAAAAAGTTGTGTCTTAATGGAAAAGTGTCTGGAGAATAAGGTTTGTAGTGAAGAGTCGGATGAGACACTTGATACCACTCTCATGTCTGTGCAGTGAGGGAGCTATAGCTAGTAGCTGGCTAGCTTAACTACAATCAACTGCACATGTTTATAAAAAAGTTAAACATGCTAACTTGTGATCTTTGGAGTTGCTGCAGGGATGATTTAATAACTTGTGGTCAGATCCAGGCTAACTGTTACCCTCTGTTTTCAGTCTGTTTAGCTAAGACTTAGCTTAGTTACTGTGGCCGAGAGAGCTCAACACACCGCAATTAAGAAAACCACTTCATCAACTGAATGCCATGTGCTGACAAAAGTCACAAGTGCATGTGTCGTAGTAAGTTTTTTTTTTTTGTGCTTTCTGGTTTTAAACATTCACCAACAAATTTTCAGTTTTCACCAAAACTAAAATCACAATAATTATTAACTGATATTATTCTCTAGCGCTTACATATGATGTTTCACATGTTCTGTCCCACTCATGATGCCCAAAGATTGTATATAAAGATGGGCGACGCATCCTTACTTCTATCTATCACCTCTATCCAAAAATGAATCCAAAATATTCTGGATACGAATGCTGCCATCCTGTGAATTTGGAGCCGGAGTCTGGGGAGGGTCTATTTATTATGTTAGTGAAGAATACTGTAGGTCATTGGGTTCAAAGACAGACAGAACAAGCAGTGAGAGTCTCAATCAGACCTCTGGGAATGTCAAGTATGTTAAACATCTCCTGCACCTGTACGACACTCTAATCTTATATGTGAAAACACTTCCTTATAGTTTTTATGCATGTGAGGAGAAAAGAAAACTAGCAGATAAGAAAAAAACTTTACATATATTGATGGATCTCCCTAGGCTGTGTTTTGACTGGTATTCGATATGTCTATTTAAGGGCTGCTACAGAGGAGAGGTTCAGTTTTGTGCTTTGTTACATTGTCATTACTCAGCGGTTGTTTTGAAACAGGGCATGTATGAGGCACTCCTCACATGAGGGATCGTGCGGATCCTCACCAAAACATGACACACACACACACACACACACACAAACACACACACACACACACACACACACACACACACACAGTCACTCACAGTCACTCACAGTCACTCACAGTCACTCACTCCTGCCTCGTCACAAAGAGATCGACCCGGACACGCTGCTGTGTATTTTGCTCTGGCAGCTGAAAGCCAGCGATTGGTTACTGGCGAGTTCAGTTAGCAGATTGTGCTCAGTGGTCACTTTCAGATTTCCTCCCCCACAGGCGGCCTGAGAGGCAGCGAACGTGTGCAGTCTCTTCCTCCTCTTCTCTTGCAGCTTATTTTTAAGACAGTGTAATTAAATGGCGTATAGTACGGAGTGACAGGGCGGACGGAGGAGACAATGGGAAAGGTTGTGAATCAGGCCGACGTCACTGCCACCTGCTTTTGTCCTGATTTAACCAAATCTCATAAAATCTGACTGAGCAACAATTCAAGGTACAGGCCACATTACAAAACGTGTTTAAGAAAAATTCACTCTGTTGTCTGAAGCAAAGCTAGCAACACTGCTCTATAAAAACACTCCATTAAATGTTTAAGTACTACAGTCAAAATATATATATCTATATAGATATATATACATAGATATATATATGTATACTACTTTAGTGTAGTAGTTGGTCGAGCTGCTTTATACAGTCGGCCTATAGTTGGTTAGTTGAATCGATAAAACAATAAGTAATTTGTTTATATGGTGATCACTTAAGTAACTAATAACTAATATTTATATTGAAATGCACTGGAGTAGAATTATAAAGTGCCATAAAATATAAACATTCAAGTAGGGATGAATCAGTGAATTGACAAATTGATGAATCAAAAAAAATTCTAACTATTTTAATAATAGATTTCTTTTCATAAATTAGGTTAAAACATTTTCTGCTTCAAGCTTTTCAAACGTGAGGATTTGCTATATGACTGGGACTTGAGTAGTTTTAGATTTTGGACTGTTGCTCTGACAAAAGAAGCAAATTCAAAGCATCACTGTGGGCTGTTAGTGAGTGTAAGGTGCATTTTACACTATTGTTAAACATTTACATTGTCAATAAATCAATAATGAAAATAATTTGATAGAATCCATGTCCCACATGTATGTAGTTTAAGCTATCGCAGCATTTTTTTTCTCTTCTAGCAATGGCCTGTACAGAAAACACAATCCGGTGAGGAAATAATAGCTGATGATAAAGTATTACGTCACAGTTTTTGTTAACCTCAGATCACAAAAGAGCTGAGACATCCGGGAAGTGACTCTTTTCCACATCATAACTTTGAAAAGAATGAACTCAACTGACGGAAACTCTGCATGACTTGCAGTTTGCTCATTTATAGTAAAATGATGAGAGTGCAGCAGAAAAAGAGAAACTACACAGGGGTCTCCTGGAAAATGGACGACTCTCTTTCCCATTAGAAATAACTTAAAAAGAACGATGCCTGCATGTACACAGTAACTCTGTGGGTGTCAGCTGGCGAGCTCTCATGCCAACATCTTTTCAGGTTTTTGTGTCTAGGTCCCCCCTGTAATTATCCCATCCTTCATCAGCCAGCTTGGACGGAGATCTGCGGTCAGTGCGGTGCTGTGGGAATTTCTTTGGCACAGAGTTCCCTGGCTGACACGGGGATGGAGGAGCATTGGCAGCATTCCCAACAACTCTGGCTGAACCAGTGGACAGACAGATGACAGGATTGATGGGCTAATTAAAGCTTACACACACACACACACACACACACACACACATTCCAACAGTGCTGAAGCAGTGCATCAGTCTGTCGGGTTAACCTAGTATCCTTCGTATCAACTCCATGCTAAAACATACACATTTCTGTCTTTCCATTTTTCATTATATTTCTTACACTATGTCCTCATCTACTTGTCTTTTCCTCTTCTTTTTCTCCTCTTTTATTCTACCACCATACCCTCTTACTAAAATCCAGTGTACAGTAAACGTTGGGTGGGGTAGAGTATAACATGGGGGTTAAATTTGGCTGTGGGTAAATCCACATGAACGCTCTTGTTGCACCAACTCCTGATTAAGGCATGGACCATGTGTGTGGGTAATTACAGGTCTTGTTAGCCTTGCTAACATCAGTTGAGCACATCATGCTACGGACAAAAAAATTTGACTTTGTACCAAAAAGTTGCACATCTACAGCAAACACATGCTAGATATTAACATACATATGTTGTACCATTCCAATTATGTGTTCATATTAAGGGGAAAATGTTCTCATCCATCAAACATCACAAAACTCAAAACTAGTCAATACTCAATGGTCCAAAATGTATTGATTAATTCTTAGGTTTCGGGTTCTAGTACATTATCGTCATTGCACAAATCTCATGCAACCGGACTTATTTTAAATCTGTTTGTGTCTTTAATAATGACCATTTCTGTTGTTTACTGTTGTTTATAGAAATAAACTATAATCTTGGAAGGTTTATATTTATGGATTAAACCTGGTCCAACAAATGGCAGCCAGTTCTTTAGCTGTGTTTGTACAGTTAGAAAAACGATTTCATCATCAAGCCCCCTCCTCCTGTTCCGCTATAACTCTGCTTTTGTGATTAACGAAGAAAACATATATTTTCAGAGCCAATAAGTAAAGAGAAACATCCCAAAACACCAAACTTAACAACAAATTCAGTAGCACATGTTTTGGCCAAAGCAAGAGAATCTCTGGGATAGATTTTTTTACATCTGCTCATCCACACTGTACACACACACACACACACACACACACACACACTCTACTGAATTTCCCACAAGAAGGGGTGAAAGTACATGACAGGAAACAGGAAGTCTGTCTTCTCGTAAAAAATAGACAATACCAGATATTTAAAATACTTTGAGAGCCGCACATTGAAGTTTGTGTTCACTGGTGCTGCAACAAGACAATACTGATGTGTAAACTTTGTGACATCTGTAAAATTACAACAGGTATCAATAGGAAACCATTCTGGTGGAAGTGTGTGTGTGTGTGTGCATGTGCGTGTGTGTGAGGGCAGTCGAAAGCCACTTATTGTCACAAGCGTGCAGGAATTTGGACTCAGACAATGGAAGCCCTCTGCCAAAAATGACAGTCTCATCTTGGTGCTTGTAGAAGTGCTTGTGCTGTTACGCAGCAGAACATGATGCCAAAGCCTCAGCAGTGAGGAGCAGAATGTGATGGTGGTAACATTCAATGTAAAACCAGCTGTTAATACAGCAAACACACAGATAGATAAACATATAGGTAGACAGACAGACAGACAGACAGACAGATAGATAGATAGACAGACAGACAGATAGATAGATAGATAGATAGATAGATAGATAGATAGATAGATAGATAGATAGATAGATAGATAGATAAAGAATGAGCATAAAGCAGAATCAGGATTTTTGACTTCATTAAAAAGTGAGGAGGATGATCCTACTGACAGTGATGTCATCACGTCGCCATGACAGTGCGCATGTGCTCACTCTGTCATTAAAGCAGACACACGCACTGGTTGCCATGGTTATTAAAAGTTCAAATAAATTCACTGGGTTTCAGATTATGGCAGAAGAACCACATTGATCCAGCACAATAGCTAAAGCAGGAGCTGTGACTGTTTTCATCACAGTATGAACTTGACTCCCTGACTCCGAGTCTGTACCTCGAAAGCTTCAGCAGATGAATTAAATAAAGAGACAGAGTTTGCACAGAAATAGACAAATAACTACATCGGTCCGTTAACTCAGTTAAAGGTCTTTGCTGTTTTCAGCCATAAGATAAAACCTAGCGAAGGATCCAGAGGGACCACAAAGGCTACAACGAAGGCTACTACTTCCAGAAGTACAGGTACTAAGCGCCGTTCCTTCCCTTAAACACAATTACCATCGTGCGTAAAAGTGGTCATTACGCGCCGACATGGCTTTGTGGTGAGAAAAAGTTCCACACGAGTCTGCAGAGACTGACACAGTCAATCTAAACTACCGGCTTCAGCGGCCATTCATTCCCAAAGTGAACTGTGAGGTAACCAGGAGGAGAAAGTTCAGAGACTCACCGGTTTGGTGAATAAATACGGTGGAAATCAATGTCCGGAGGCGAGCATCGTCTGTTGAGGTTGGCTCAGTTGATGATTAGCTTAAAAACAAGGTTAAAGGATGAGTGAAAACCACAGAGCTGATTCACGAGGTTCCCCGCTTCTCCTTTCTTCTTCTCCTCTCGTCTCTTCTCCCTCCCTCTCTCTGGCTCCTCTGTGTGTCTGTCAGAAAAAAAAGACAAACAGTGGAGAGGCTCAGTGAGCTCATAGTGCGTCACAGCTGCAAGCTGAAACCCCCACAGAGTGTGTGTGTGTGTGTGTGTGTGTGTGTGTGTGTGTGTGTGTGTGTGTGTGTGTGTGTGTGTGTGTGTGTGTGTGTGTGTGTGTGTGTGTGTGTGTGTCTGTGTCTGTGTGTGTGTGTGTGTTTAAACCCCCTCTGTCGGCTGCTGTCTGCCCAGCATGTGCCTCACAACCTGGAGGTACTGTAAACTCTTAACTGCTGCAGGTGATCCTACATAGAGAGATTCAAGATTAAATACATAACCCAACATGATAAATGAACATGAGTTTATAGAACAATCCATCACATAAAGGACAAAAAATCGAAACAAAAAAATGTGTCAACTTTCATATAGGTCTTTTTCACAGCAGACATTTTGACGACATGACAAAATGTCTGCTGTGAAAAAGCCTATATATAACTAGGCTGACACTCAGTACAGCTCATACCTCCACCAGGGCTGAACAATGCTACACACGCTTGTCTAGCTCTAATAGTAGAAATATAAAAGACCAAAGAAAATCTACTTTCAACTTTGTTTGTCATTAAGCAAAGTTACAGAAAGTGAAAAAATAAATGTTCTGGATCCACTTCTCAATCTGCATCCATGCCAAAATGTAATGCGATTATCCCAGACCTGTCCACCAAGTTTAATGGAAATTGGTTGTGTAATTTTTGCGTAATCCAGTTCACAAACAGACAGGCACGGGTGAAAACATAACCTCACATCAATGATGGCTCTGTTCAGTTCTTGTTTTCCCAGTGACAGTGAGACTTTCACATCCACAGGACCCTGACAGGAAAGCAGCTAAATGGAACCCAGCCATCATTCATTTTAATATTTACACCTGTTATTTTCCTACATTAGGACGTGTCAGAATGTCTTCAGTCCAAAAGGTCTTCAGGTTTCCATTGGAGGAGGATGTGAACTCAGTCATAGTCACAGGTTGCACCTTAAAGATTTGCAACACACACACACACACACACGAGTGAGTCATCAAACAAGGAAACTCCCTGAGCTGTCAAAGTCTCCTTTTGATTTAACAATTCATCTCGTCTGTTGACGTATACATTTAACTTATATGAATTTATTAGCTGAAATCTAGGTTTAAATGATCCCTTCAACAATATTCTCCACTTTCCTCTTAACAGGGTTTGTTGGGAAGTGTCTCAGCCCCCCAACAAGTGAGGGTTGCGCAGATATAAATATTTTTGAATATACCTTTATTGATAATATGAATATATATCTCTGCTGTTGTGATGATTGATCAGGCTGAGCTTGTTTAGATTGAGAAAAGTGTACAGATTTGGGGTTGTGATACTTTGGGTTATATTGGATACTAGACTGTAGTCTAATCAATAGGATGCTGTTAATGATGTTGGGCACAGTCTGACACCCAATGAGCATCAAAAGCAAATGTTTCAGTTTATTACAACTACGTTTCCCCCTTAACTTTTACATTTTGATCATTTTATGTCATATTTTCTTGATATAGATTGATTCAGATCTCGCTGTATATGTCTTGTTCTTTGAATCAGCGTCTGTTGAGGATCAGCACTGGTTTATAGCAGTGCAGCAGTGAATTAAGGAGATTTCTTCTGGCCCGCATTCTTTCTGTGGGATGAACCATGAGTCATTTCAGTGAGAACTCTGCTGAGACACAGATAAATCTGTGTGTTACTCTCTTTCATTCATCACACAGATCTTCACTGTTTACTACATCTGAACGCTGTGTGTGGGTCAATGTGTGAGTGGGTTGTAACTCGTGCATGTGTGTGTTCCTGAGCAGAGAAGTCGTAGCATTTGTGTTCTGAATAGCCTGCATTCACAGTTTTCCTCCACACACTGCAGTGCTGTTATATCACAATACACCACAGTATGGCTCAGTGGGTTAGTGTGAAACGAATAGTGGAGTGACACTGAAGCGTGATGGTAGAAACCACACTGATAACTCTGTGTTATGGTCAAGCTGCTGTCGACTGGAGGCGAGGAGAGCGTCAAAATTGTTTCTGTTAAAAGTGGACCAGAAATAAGTCATTATTTTATATCCAATGACAAAAACTATTTATGACCAACCTGGTTTTCAGCACGCAGCTCTGGCACATTGCTGGATCGGAAAGTTTTCTACATAATTTTAAGTACAGTGAAAATGACCATGAGTGTCTCATTTTAAGTTCTTGGTGGCACCACATTACAGGTTTTTGCAAAAGAAGTGCTACAACAAATTATAATTTCCATTATAAGTCATTTTGCAGATTCATATTTTTTTACTCAGATAATTGTAAAATAAAGTAAATAAATACCCGTCATGATTTTGTATGACAATGGTTTTTCAATTCTATCTCATTCCTTGTCCCAAAGATTTTCAGTTGACAGTAATTCAAGACTAAGCAGCAAGAATCTTAACCTTTGAGAGGCTGCAAGTTTTTAAGGTTTTACTGAAATAAAATAGGTAAAAATAAAACAACTGGCCAATCGATGAATTGATGACAGTTTAGGCACTTGGTAAAAGTGAGCATTGCACATTAGTATTGTGATTAGCAACATATTGTCAGGTATCCAGCTGATACATCAGACCCTGTAACCTATATTTGGGAAATCATTATACAATACCTGCATACTCCCCTATCTACATTAAAGTGGCAGTAGGAAATACTAGATATTATCAGTTTTATTGGTACAGGTACTAATACTTTTTAGGCTGTATTATCAGGAAACTTTCTTTGTATGCTGTCAATTCTAAGAGAACCACACCTCACCAGCTGGACAAAAACAAATACGCACAAAGTGGCACCAGTGAACTGATTTAATTACAAAGAGAAACCCACAGTGACAAAACAAGAACAGCAAGGTACAGGAAAAAACTGATCAACTGTAACCATGACAACTGCAAGATGTCAACCAGAGATACACAGAGTTATGACCACGCGGTAGTTTTTTTTCTTTCTGTAGACATCTGTAACAAGTCAACATCACCAAACTCCTTCAGTCACAACAGAAGCCATCTTGTCTCCTTCTGGAAAGATCCATGACATATATAATTTAAACGTGAGTGACAGCACATGCCGGAGGGAGCAGAAAAAAAACAAACCTTACACAAATATATAAAAAATATGCCATTAGATTCATATGAACAATTGAGGACCGTGGGTGCACTATTTACAGAAAAAAGGCAATATATACCAATATTTACAACAATAAAGACTGTTCACTTAATGACATGAGGAGGTTATTCAAAGGTTTCTGGTTAAGTTAGTGATGATATGGTGAGTTTGATGTGATGGTGAAAATAAACGTGTGAATCTTTTATTTTTTGGCACAAAATATTGTTCATTCTCTTTCTAGTGGTCAAAAAGCATTGAGTTTGACTTCATATCTAAGACGCAGTGTGTTTGTGTGCATGTTTGCATGAAGAGATTTCAAGGGCCAAAACCTATGATGCAGCTGCAGAAAACGGGATTATTCAATCACTGCTTCTTATGTCACTGCTGAGGAAATGTAAATGTATATTATTAAGGCTGATTTTCAAGAAAATCTCTATTTTTGAAAGTTATTGACTCCAACAATTGCAGCAAATCCTGAACAGAGCAGTCAAACTAAGCAGTTTTCCCACCACCATGTGCAACGCTTCTTGTGCTGCTCAATTCATTCTGCAACACGTTGCCCTACGGCCAGCATAGATAAACAGCATCTTCATCGGTAAAGTGGCAGCTCTTGGCATCGAGAACACAAACGTAAACTTTGCAGTGAATCATACAGAACATTCAAAACCGTACACCGAGCTGCTTACTCAACATTACAGGACAAAGATTGACATATTCATTCGTAATCTTGTCTAGTTTCTTGCAAAGGATTAAGATACCACTTTTTTCGTCTTTGAAATGCTACCATCAGGAGACTGTTAGCCTAGCTTAGCATGAAGACTGCAAGAATTGTGTAGAATTAAAACACCCCATGAAGTCAATGGAGTCTGCCAGGAAAGAACGTAACGTAGCTATAATGTGTTTTTACACAGAAACACACCATGATTTGTCTTTAGATGTGTTGGTAGCCAGTTTTTCACCATGCTAGCTTTCACCGAATTTCCAGTGGTTGTGCTCTGCTAAGCTAACCACATCCTGGCTGTAGCTTTTCATCAAACATTAGAGCGGTATCATTCTTTTCGTGTAACTCTTGACAAGACACCAAATGTTTGCTAACTTCCCAAATGCTTACCTATAGTTTATCAGACTTTCCTCTGCTGTATTTTTTTTTTACATGCTACCACAAGCTAACTGGACTTTGGCCTCAGTTGAGGGCAAAAGATAACAAACAAGCTCCTTTTTATTATTTTCAGCTCTTAACACAGTGAGCTACACAGACCATTCCACTTTTCCACTTACAGAGGCACAGAGCTCACGAGCTAGTTAGCAGCTATCACAATGATCAGCTGATCCTCTTAGCCCTGCTCACAGTTAACCTAATGTGAATGAAGAAAGCTGAGCGTGCAGATGGCTGGTTAAGGTGCAGTGAGATTTTCTAGGCTTGGGATCAAAGGACAATCGCTGCTTAACCCTGAAGCCTGAGGCTAACGTGTGTGTCCTTCACTTCCACAGACATCTGCCGTGAGCTGACGTTTCACTATCGGAAACACTTAACTTTTAGACTTCTGAAGGCTCTCAGGCGCACAGTGTAAGAAACAATATGATGTGAATTTTGGAGCATTGGTACGTTTCTTTATAGCGAAACAGAACATTTCCTCAAGACCCCTCTATTTTCTAGTCCTGTTTCTACATATATGGAACTATCTAAACAAGAACCCTGAACTGTGCATCGTAACACAACATGAGCGGACTGCATCTGTAAACCAGCCAAATGATGCTGGATTATCTGACCTGCTGCTCAGGCCACAGTCTCCTCGTTCTCCAACTCAAACCGAAAAAAAGTGAAAGCTACATCTTCTATAAATTAAGTGCTGTAAAAGAAGGCTCTAAAATCTAAACCATAAATACTGTACATACTGTGACTCTCTTTATCTGCTACCACAGCCAAGCGTCATCTCTGCTACAGAAACAAGTACTGATTACCCTCCTGAATTGAAGTTCAATGGCAAAGAAAATCTTTCTCAGATCCCGTGATATTAAAAGTTTTCTACCAGTAGTGGGACACTGCTTCATCTACGTTCATGTTGTAAATGTAAAATGGATACAATGGGATTATCCGTGTAAAATAGACATTTATGTTTCTCACAAATGTCTGATTCAGCGCGTGAAGGCTGTGCATTAATGTTGGTGAATGTATGCATGTGATTATAACCTTAGATAACCAATACTGCATTTGAATGATGTTGTCCAGACCTGGTTAAGGAGCAAAATAAGTTGTCCTTTTCTATTCCAGAAGTTGAGAGACATTGATTTGCTTGAACTCAAGTAGTGAAAATAAGCAAAAACTCAGAATATTGATGAAACTACCGTCAGTTAGTATGATTCATTTGTAGATATTCATATATTTTGTCATGGTATTTTGAAGGCATAAAAGGCTGACGTCAAAGTCAAAGAAAACCAGAGAAAATGTCCACGTGCTTTGTTCATGTCCACATTCATGTAAATGTCCTCCTGTCATGATGTCATAATTTGATTTGTCTCAAATACACACGCACAGATGTCACACAGTGAGGATCAAAACACACCATCAGACACATTACTCAAGAAAACAGGGTCAAGAAAACTGAATCAAGAAAACTGGGTCTGAAGTGATCATATTCAAGTTCGGGGGGGGGGGGGGGGGGGGGGGGGGGGTTGACAGCCATATTATGCACATAGAGACCAGTGGACCGAGCAGAAGACCAAAACAACAACAACAAAAAGTGAGAAGTTCCATGGCAGGAAAAGTGAGGGTAGCTTGTGCGGCATTCTTAGCGAGAGGTGGGGAACTGACTGGTTAGATTGTCTCAGACCCTCCAAAGCAAAAGATGGTTGGTACTGTCGTCCCGTCCGACAGTTTCGCTGCTGTTAGTCAGCCTGAAGTCCTCATAGCCGTCACCGCCGGAAATGACTAGATGGTTAGTTTTTGGAGGGATGTGAGCGGAGGCCCTGCGGCGTGCAGAGTCACGCCTTTGAAGGTTTCCGTCAACAGTGCTGCTGCTCTGTGACTGGTTGCCTAAGAGAGAGGAAGGGTTGAAGGTCGAGAAAGGCACGTTTCTGTTTTGTGGATATATTTTCTGTTAATATTTAAAATATAGAAAAAGTTGAACATATATAAAGTTAAAACACCAAGAATCGTAAACGTAAAAACCTGTGGAGTCCGTTGTTGGAAGTGGAAAGTTCATGTCAAACCCTTCTGGTAGTTCGATTGATGTCAGGAATCGAACGTGGCCTGTGTGTCCGTGAGCCGAGCCCATGGGCACCAGGGGATATTTCAGAGTCCCAGCCCCGGTTCCTGAGCTCACTGCTGGGATCGCCAATGTAAGGACCACCCCTGTAGAGCAACACCTTCTTGAGATATGGTGTGTTTTTCAATCCAAGGAACCATTTAAAACACTTCAACAACTCCACACTGACCTCACACCCAAAGTACACTAACAGGATAACATTTATAAACCATGTCATTTTATGTTTTTGAATCGATTTTAATTAGAACTTCAGATTTTAAAGAAAAGGGTTTGAGGCCATTCCAAAATCCCAAAGTTATGTTTCTTACTGACCCATTTTGAATCTTTAAAATAAAAACATTAAGACATTTTTTGTATGTGTATTGCATATGACTTTTCAAATTGCTGCTTGTATGTGAATGTACTTTTCGATAATAATTCCCAGACCAGGATTTATTAGACTACCTGCACTTGTGCCAATCCACAGCAGATCCTTACAGGCCAGCAATGCTGTGATTCTCAGACAGGCGGCTTTGTGCTGTCTGATGATCGCATCTGCACCTGAATGGAGAAGAAGAACTTTATTTATCATAAAGGATGGGGTTAATAGGAGGGTGATGGATACGCAGGGTGATGGGAAAAGTGAAAATTTCAAGGAGGAAATTAAAAGATTGGTACTAAATTATTGCTATATTCACTTCACAAAACATTTTAAGGTAAAAGCTGAGGTATATTAGTTGCTTCTGACATCTGTAAGGGAAATAATACCAACAAACAAGTGGGCATGCTCCTACATACACATTTTGTTCATGTTTATTTACCTGCAAGCATCTTGTGCACAGC